>NC_041350.1:18590436-18617936 GCF_004354835.1 Perca flavescens
TAGACTGAGATAGGGTGTAAAACATGTAATGCCAGTTTTGTTGCTCACAAAAAAAGAAGGAAAACAAATGTCATGTGTGCAATAAAGAACCATATTTACAAGCTTCCTCTGACTGCTCTACCTGGACTGGTCCTTTTGCTTTTCACTCATGCTTCTTTATCGGTGACATCATTTCTTTGGATTTGCTGTGATTTGGGGCGTTTAAAGGTAGGTCTTGTGCATTTGCACGAAATAAAATGTAAAAGTTCAACACTGGAAAAATAGCTCTCGCCTAAGCCTTTTGAGATCAAGCCCTCTCTTGGATTTTAGTGTGATGGTGGTAAAATGTTGACCTTCTGAGGGTCACACAGCAAAAGCTTTCTGTCTGGAGATGGTATTTAGCGTTCAAATGCATTCATTCTGGGCTCTAAACTGACTTAACGTCGGGTTTGAGGAACAACTGGCACATACATCCTCTGCATTTCTGTTCGCAGGTTTTTCCCCTCCAGCAATCATGCATGATAGATGACGCGGCAAAATGATGTGACAATTGTTTAAAGTTCATGTCTGCTGCAAACTGGCGCTGGCACTATTTATGGATAGATCTATTTTAAAGCCAGTTATGTCTCGGCGTGGCCACTGCTACACTAATTTCACTGCAGAGGTTAACCTCTCACTAAGCTGCACATCCTTGAGATACAGTGTTTAAATGTTCACTAAGCAGTCTATAAACAGCAATCAACGGTCATTAAATGGCATACATCCAAGACCAAGAACTTTTTCTTGTGAAGACCTCCAACACTAGAATTATCATAAATATTCAAACTGTATGCCTCGTTTTAGACTGTTCTCCATTTAACCCGATATTTCTGCTTGGAACAGCCCACACAATATTCGTGTGTTATACTTCCCTGACTTTTCTAATTAGTATGAGAATTGCCTATAAACAAAATTTTTTGATAAAGGCAATGGCCTATTCTTTGGTTTCAGAGGCCCTGGCTGTATAGCAGTAAAATACAATGAATTCACACTGCAACAACAATGCAATATATCAAAGTAATTGGTGTTTTCTCTTTGTTGCAGCACTACCTCTCCCAAATAATTTTTATGTTTTCTGTCTTTGGGGCTTTAATAGCAGTTTGTCCATAGAGATCTGAGGGAGTTTGACCTCTCTGGGATCTATTTTTAGTCTGTGAATTACTTTTTGGCAAACAAAACTAAAATATAGTTATTTCTGCCATGTCAATATAACATATACAACCTAAAACCTATTTTTCTTATTTGGGAAACAGTATTCCAAAGGATACTACTATCCTAAAACATATTCTCCATATGTCCATTGAGAAACAATGAGGAACAAATACATATCTTGCATACATAGTTGTGGTAGTAATAGTGGGTCAGTACTCAAATAATTCCTTGTCAATTAGGATGCCATCTAATGTGTATACATGAAATCAACTGCTTTGTCATCTACACACTTTATTTTGGGGCTGAAAACAGAAGCATAATCCTGTTACCAGAACTACTAAATATATGTATGCTTATACCTTAATCTGATTTCTGCACATAATGCCAAACGAAGTGTTTCTATACTCATCTATCGCCTCATGGTAATCACAGATGAAAAATCAAAAGCGAGGCGTCCCTCCATGTTTCTTCTCTTGTTTTGCAATATCAGTATGAGATGTTTGCTGCAGGCTACGCACATCCTCCCCAGACATTTACCTAATTATCAAACATATCATGTCAACTCTGGGTTACAGGGGTCAGGTGCATGTAAATGTAGCTGCAGGAAGCAACAGAATTCCTAAAACCTGCAATGAAACTATTGGCAACCTGCCACTTTGGTGGGTAATTATCACTTTCTACCCTGTCAAACTGATGAGTCAGTGCTGCACCATCTTCCATTCACCAGTGTACTCTCCTATGGGCTTCCTGATGACTTACGACCTGTGAGGAAGGGTGATAAGCCAGCTGTTATCACACTGTGAAAGTAAACGGTGCAAATGTACAGTTGGATGTATTCACAGTTGTATTCCCACTCCTTTATTTGATTCAGTAATAAAACAAAGGCCTTTGTAGTGGACATCTCATTCACGGCTCAAGCTGGCTACTCTGCAGAAAAATAATCCAAAACGAAAGCAAGGACACATCTTTCTCTCTCCTTTCTCTCATCCTCTTGCTGGAGGACAGAGCTGCTGAATAGGACAGTGGGGAGTAAACGGTTTGAGAGGGCTGCTGGAAGTGACTTTAATGTCATGCAGGAGGCGGGGGCGAGAAAGAAAGCAGAAAGTGGAAGGAGGAGAGTGCTGATGGTGGCTTTGGCCCCAGGAAGATGCATCAAAGGAGCATTTGTCGCAGAGACCAGCTGGGGTCTAATCAGAGAAAGAGAACTTGTGTGTGTGTGTGTGTGCGTGTGTGTGTGTTTGAAGGGTAGAGTGGAAGGTTGCATCAAGTGACAGATGAACCAGCTTCCTGTGGAATGAATATAGGGCATTCATCAAGTGCAGCTGTTTCTCTGTGTCTTTACTGTGTGTGTGTGTGTGTGTGTGTGTGTGTGTGTGTGTGTGTGTGAAAGGAAGAGAGAGAGAGAGAGAGAGAGATAGTTGTTTTAGAGTGTGCATTTGTTGCAGCTGTCAAGCTTAGATTGATGGATACAACTCTGTAGTTCTCTAGGCACCTGTGGCGAGTGACATAGTCTAGCAGTTGGATTTTTGTGTGTTTGCAGCGGATTGTGGTGTGTGTGTGTGTGTGTGTGTGTGTGTGTTAGAAAGAATGAGGCAGTAAGACAGAAAGACAGACAGCTGAGGAAAAGTTAGTGAGGTTTTATTTATTTTTGTTTCAAAGAGGAGTAATTCTCCTTCAGGGAATCAATGTAGAGTCATTTTGTGGCTTTCTGAAATTCATCATTCTGGACTGTATAGCTTGGGTGGTCTTCTGAAAGTAGGCCTATCTATCTCTCAGGAAAAGCTACTGAGGACATTTCCTGCTTCTCCTTGATAGCTGCAAATAATATGGGGTTGGTGATGAATATACCCATATATGGTCTCCTGGTTTAAAGTCTAAATACCAGGGAAAATTTCCTATTTGACATTTTATTTTAAGTTTTCCATAATAATGTCTAATCAGGCCGGCTCAGTTGACATTTCCCTGATCTGTCATGTCCCCATTGACACACAAATGTCACTGTAAGATCAGTCACGTCCTCCAGCTCGGACCAAACGATACATGTTCTCGCCAGTCCAGCAAGGCTGTCCAGCTGCTTTTGTGCTGTTTTGTGTTGGCTGAGTCGACAGGTGTGAATACTGCAGGCCTGTATCCTTTGTGTGTGTTGTGTGTAATAATGTGTGTGTGTGTGTGTGTGTGTGTGTGTGTGTGTGTGTGTGTGTGTGTGTGTGTGTGTGTGTGTGTGTGAGGTGGTGGTGAGTGGGTGGGTGAGCATCCCAGGTGAGTGAGTGGTGGGTGGTGGAGGGTGAGTGAGTGTCAGCGTCTTATTGTGTGTGTGATGTCTTCTGCCAGCTCTGTCTTTCTCTCTGTGCCCCTGCCTATATGTGAATTTAATGTTAATATAAGTTGTGGTTGTGGACCGGAAATAGTTACACTGTGGTAAAGACATGAGGGACTTTGGTAACAGGAACATATATCTGTGTCAAAATACAGTGAATCAACTGACATCAGTCTGAGAATATAAAATCAAGTGTCAGCAGGTGAAATTTCTTCTGGTCTGAAACTCTTCTCTTTCATCACACAAGATTATGACCCATCTGGAGCTGTTTACAACTGGCAACCACCATGACTGAATGTTAAAATTAGGATTCATTTCCTACAATTTCCTGGTGGCTCCAAGAAAATGTGCCTCTCAGTTATTAGCTGTATGAGTTATTGCAGCTTTGAGACAACAATATAAAAGTCAAATCTCTACTTTTTGAGTTAGTAAATTATAAGTGCATTCTCTTCATTATCCAATCAGTGGTCCCCATCAATAGTGGTAATTGCAACAGTAGTTATTTGCCGTTTTACAGAGACAGTTAAAGGTGCAATATGTAATATTGTATGTAATACTGGCAGCTAGCGGTTAAAATAGTTACTGCACTACCAATTCAAAATACTGGAGAGTCGTCTCCCCGCTTCCCCTCCTGCCCAAACTCGAAGTTCACAGGGGTTGCCAGGCTGAGACCCAGCATTCACAACAATGTTGCTAGACGCTTGTTTCACATAGCCAGACATTACTCCACAACACAGCGGAGAAGCTAACGTTAGATGCTAGTCTCACATAGCCAGACATTACCCACAGCACAGCAGCTAACGTTAGATGCTAGTCTCACATAGCCAGACATTACCCACAGCACAGCAGAGTAGCTAGCGCGTGATGCTGGCTATGTTGACAGTCATAAAGCCCGTGCTCACGCGGGGACGGAGCTCTGTAACCAACCGACAGACACACTTTTTGGCTTAAAATTACAGTATGAACCGCTAAAAACACAACAACCTCACTGTCCTCTCCACCGCCAGTCAGGCACACTTCCTCGGCTTAGAATTACAATACGGAACGCTAAAATACTACTACCTTGCCGACACACTTCATTGGCTTAGAATTACAGCAACAATCGCTAAACACACTGCAAACTCACAGTCCTCTCTTTCCGATTTACAGCCCCCTCTCGTGGCTTAAAATAACTCACCGTTGTCGGCTCCGGCCGCTGAAGAGGCTACGCTGTAAACAGCCATGACAACAGTTAGCAGGGGTTAGCATGGCGGGCGTTAGCGAGGACCAGTCGGGATTACTTTACTGGCTATGTCTCAATTGTTTTGCAAGTAACCAACTCGGGTACTCTAGCTATATAATTCAATGTGAGTACACAAATGTTGAAATGACAAAAATGCCCGTCCCTAGTAGCTGTGATAAATTAGCATGAAGCTAATGCTTACCTGTTCAGGAGAAAATAAGCCAACTCTGCGTCCTTTTTGGGCTCTAAGCTGTCTCCATCTTTCAAATACATCTCCAATATTTACCAGGGGTTGTTACGTCTCTGGTCACGCAACTATTAGAAACATACTGTTTTCTTTTTTTATGTCAGGTAGAATCTATCTCCGTTGATCCTGTTCGTTTGTTTGCTGCTTTCATGGCTGTTCTACCGTTACAGCTGTAGCGTGCTGGGTTTACGTTTTTACAGGTATATCTGGCAACCCGGCCTGCCTGTCAAACTGGGCCGTTGATAACAACACACAGACCAAAACATAAACATAAATTCAAATCACGGATGTAAATTTCAAAAGAAAAATACTGAAATTAGCATTGTTGTCCAGAAAAGATAGTATTTCAGTTTTAACATGTTTCCTTAATATCTGATGAGGCATTGGTGTCATTTTGGATTTATTACAGTATAAATAATACATATTGGACCTTTAAATGATACTTCATTTTGTGGCCTAGTTGCCAGTGAGTCCAGCTACACCTGTGCTTTTTCTGCTATGACAGCTCAGAATGTCTGCTGGGAGTTGGGCCTACCTATTTGTTGTTCCTATCTTTAAATAATTGGCCAGTATTAAACTTAAACTACTATTTTTTTCATGTTTTCATAAAGTTTAAGCCACTTTACAACATTAGTTAGTTTAAAGCTGAAGAAAAGTGATACATAAAGAAATCTACAGGGATTATAACTAAGGTAAGCTAATGTTTAGCTAGCTAAGATAAAACATTTCTGCTAGCTTCACTGACAGTTTTTAAAACACCATATGAGCCATGAATTCAATTAGCTACGATAACATCACACAATAAAACATCATGTATGACGTGAGAAAAAAGACATTACAAAGACATTACTGAAAACAATTAGCAGACAGAGGAGCAAAAGAAAAGTGAAGTAGCTAATGTTTATAGGCTACCATACCCTAGCTGGTGCTGGTATTATGTTAATGCTGCAGCTGCAGCCCCAGCAGTGTATAATAGCTGTCTGTATACTGTCAGTCACAATTTCTGTGCTGCTCCTCATATTTCAAATGTTTTATAAAGCTATTATGGGGTGTGAAATCAAACTCAAGGCTAATGTAGCAATGCTAGATTGCTATAAGCAGAAAATTTACAAAAAAGGTTGCAGTCCTGCCTGCTTTCTAGCATACAAGCGACTTTTCATCTCTTTCAATGTATTTTTCAATGTGACTTCTTGTCTTTTGTTAAGCTTCCTGTACTGATTCTTGCTGCTTTCTGCTATTGTTGTTGTTGCTGTAATGGGCGGCTTTACGTGATTTGAAAATAGACTTCCGTGATGTGAAGGTGAACATCGGGAAAGGTGGTCACTCTCAAAGCAGAGAAACACAAGCACAGATTGTTCAGTCTTTGTTTCTTTTTACAGAAGCTCAGAGCTCTTTGAAGGAAGTTTACCTTCCTCTGACCCCGGCTCCCCTGTGGTTTAACCCTGGACATGTAAACATTTCCGCACACTCATACATGAACACAAACACAGTCACAAAAGGGCCATAAAAACTACCTCCCTCCATTTTATTATGTCTGATACAGGCTAAAATCTTTGTCTAGATACAACAATAACTCCTAATCCTACTTATCTGGGAAGCATTAACACGTGCGTGCGTGTGTGTGTGTGTATATATGTATGTATTCCTATGCATAGCATGTGCAGGTGTGTTCACTCAGGGTTCACTTTTAAATAAGCGTGTGTGTGTGTGTGTGTGAGTGTGTGTGTACCCTGGGAAATGAAAACTGACCCAATTTAATACACCTGTGTCTCGCTGCACTCTGGCCTAGCACTCAATCACACACACACACACACACACACACACACACACACACACACACACACACACACACTTCAACCCCCTCCTGTGGAGTACAGTTCTCCAACATCACATAATCCCAGAGCCTCTGCTATACAGATAAAGTCAACCAATTCAAATATAGGAGATGTTTTACCCTAGTGTTTTTCCACTTTAAAAGTAAAAAAAAATAATGCTCCAACATAAAGATGTAGTTATAACTTATTTTTATTAGTTTCACTTTTCTTCATGTGCATGATTAAGGCTGTGTGCAGAAGTATATTTCGGTTTTATTAATTATAAAACCAAGCTGTTTCAATATAATCATTTCAAGTCACTGAAGCAAAACTATCGTCAGCAGTGTACCTGACACAACAAAGATATTTAATTATACAAGGAGTACTAATAATGTATATACATATATGGTGGAAACAGCAGATGTAAATTATTCTTTATCTTATTTGTTTTTCAGATTTATGCTTTCATGTTTGTCTTATATGTCTGCTGTTAAGGATGTGCCTCCATACTGGGTGTGTTTCCCCTCAGGTTGAGCTCCCAGCATGCTGTTCAGGTCCCGGTGAGGCAGCTCTGCGCTGGGCGACCTCACACTGAGCGGTAAGGCAGTAATGAACTTCCTGCCATCTGACTTCCACATACACACACACACATCCCCGAGGCACAGCGAGATGTCACATTAGCATGGTGCTATCTTGTGTGTGTGTGTGTGTGTGTGTGTGTGTGTGTGTGTGTGTGTGTGTTTGTGTGTGTGTGGACAAATTACTACATTGTCCCTGGATGTGTATTTCCTATGTGTGTCTGTAATTAATCTGGGCATGCAGTGGGTGTAAACATAAGTAAGGACAGTTTTTTTTTTCTCTTGTTCTTTTTGTTTTAAATTAATCTGTCTTGTCAGAACTGCATCCTCACTAAATCTCAACACACTGGGCTGGCAGGAGACTCATGAATGTGGTACCATCCGCATGCACAAGCACACCTTTACGCACAATAAAACAGAGATTAATGTGTTGCTCTGTACATTTCTGTACATGCATTTGTCATGTTCTTTGTAAGTTGTCAGTAGTAATGATTCTAATAAGATGCTACAAATCTTAAATGAATTTCTGAAGTAAAATGTGACTCAGTATGTGTTTCTATCAACTACCCTCACGCAAATACATTCAAGAAGATGTGACAAGATTACAGAATTATTAGTAACTCTAATACATCACAGCATTTCTGCATGCCTTCCTTTTAAGATGCCTTTTGTATTTTCTAATGATCCACATGTACTCTGGTGTGTTATTAGCCACTATGGTGATAGAGCGTGTGACATGCAACAAGTCCCCCCATCTGGACAACTCTTAATCTTTGGGGGCTTTTCTATTAAAGTGGAGACATTTAACAGTATATGGCGTGATTACATAAAAGTTGTTTAGAGTAAAAGAAGCAGAGGCCAGCTTTATTTAAAAAAAAAAAGGGCTCCATCATCATTCTTTTCCAATATGCCAACTTTTCCACCCAAAATAAGCTCAGTTTTGCAACTGACAAAACACAGGGTGACTCCAAGAAGTCTTGGAAAGTGCTAAATGAAGTCCTTAACAAAAGCCTTAACAGCACCGTGCTCCCAAATACTGTGGGCATCCACTCCCATTTAAGTAATAATTTCACTAATAACATTGATCTAGCAAATAACTTTAATAATTACTCTCCATTGGGGAAAAACTCTTAACAAAATAAACGAACCTCAAGGTATCTCTTTTAACCATTACTTGCTGGGCAACTATGTCAATTCCTTTTTTATGAAGTCTATAAAATCACTACAAACTTACGAATCTCGTACACTGCTGGTGAGGATGAAATCTGTAGTAAAATTCTGAAAGCCATTGCACTTGATATCATGGAGCCACTTACTTATTGTATCAATATTTCACTGCTATCTGGAATTGTGCTGAAAGGGCAAAATTGCAAGAATTATACCAGTATTTAAATCTGGGGATAAAATAATATGAGCAATTATCGTCCTATATCAATCTTGCCTACAATCTCTAAGGTCTTAGAGAGTAGTGTACAATAGGTTAAATGGCTACCTTGATTAGCTAAATATTATTGCTTCATCCCAATATGGCTTTAGGAAAAGAAGTACTACATGCATGTCTGTACTAGATCTGTTTGAAAAGATCATTGATGCCATTGATAAAGGCAACTGTGGTATATGTATTTTTATTTTTTATTTATCCAAGGCATTTGATACTATTAATTTTTACATCTTATTGAATAAATTTCATCATTATGGAATCAGAGGACTAGCACTTAGCTGGTTCATAAGTTATTTATTTATAGACAGCAATATGTAAATATTAATGAAAATATTTCCATAAGCAAACCCATCAAATTTGGCGTGCCCCAGGTATCCATTTTGGGCCCTCTTCTCTTTATATTATATATTTATGATAATGATAGTATTAATTCCACCATGGTTTTATACAAAGTTTTATTTGCTGATGACACAAATTTATTTCGTCACATAAGAGTCCAGTTGGACTGCAAGAAATAATAAATAGAGAGTTAAGTTATCCATCCATCCATCCATCCATCCATCTTCGTCCGCTTATCCGTGTCGGGTCATGGGGAGCAGCTCCAACAGGGGACCCCAAACTTCCCTTTCCCGAGCAACATTAACCAGCTCCGACTGGGAAATCGAGCGTTCCCAGGCCAGGTTGGAGATATAATCCCTCCACCTAGTCCTGGGTCTTCCCGAGGCCTCCTCCCAGCTGGACGTGCCTGGAACACCTCCCAGGGAGGCGCCCAGGGGCATCCTTACCAGATGCCCAAACCACCTCAACTGGCTCCTTTTCGACGCGGGCGAGCAGCAGCGGCTCTCCGAGCTCCTCACGGATGACTGAGCTTCTCACCCTATCTCTAAGGGAGACGCCAGCCACCCTCCTGAGGAAACCCATTTCGGCTGCTTGTACCCTGGATCTCGTTCTTTCGGTCATGACCCAGCCTTCATGACCATAGGTGAGGGTAGGAGCGAAAACGGCCGGTAGATCGAGAGCTTTGCCTTCTGGCTCAGCTCTCTTTTTGTCACAACGGTGTGATAGATTGAATGTAATACCGCACCCGCTGCGCCCCGATTCTCCGACCAATCTCCGCTCCAATGTCCCTCACTCCACGAACAAAACCCCAAGGTACTTGAACTCCTTCACTTGGGGTAAGGACTCATTCCCTACCTGGAGAAGGCATTCCATCGGTTTCCCGCTGAGAACCATGGCCTCTGATTTAGAGGTGCTGATCCTCATCCCAACCGCTTCACACTCTGTTGCGAACCGATCCAGTGAGTGCTGAAGGTCACAGGCCGATGATGCCATCAGGACCACATCATCTGCAAGAGCAGCAATGAGATCCCCAGCCCACCAAACTGCAACCCCTCCCCACCCCAACTACGCCTCGATATCCTGTCCATAAATATTACAAACAGGATTGGTGACAAAGCGCAGCCCTGGCGGAGGCCAACCAGGACAGCCCCTCCACACCCAGAGCCTTGAGCATTTCTGGACGGATCTCATCAATCCCCGGGGCTTTGCCACTGTGGAGTTGTTTGACTACATCAGTTTCCGCCTGGGAAATCGACAACAATCCTCCATTATCCTCCAGCTCTGCCTCTAACATAGAGGGCGTATTAGTCGGATTCAGGAGTTCCTCAAAGTGCTCCTTCCACCGCCCTATTACCTCCTCAGGTGAGGTCAACAGTGTCCCATCCTTACTGTACACAGCTTGGATGGTTCCCCGCTTCCCCCTCCTGAGGTGGCAAACAGTTTTCCAGAAGCACTTTGGTGCCGACCGAAAGTCCTTCTCCATGTCTTCTCCAAACTTCTCCCACACCCGCTGCTTTGCTTCTTTCACGGCAGAGGCTGCAGCCCTTCGGGCCCTTCGGTACCCTGCAACTGCCTCCGGAGTCCTCCGGGATAATATATCCCGGAAAGACTCCTTCTTCAGTCGGACGGCTTCCCTGACCACCGGTGTCCACCACGGTGTTCGTGGGTTACTGCCCCTTGAGGCACCTAAGACCCTAAGCCTACAGCTCCTTTATCACAGCTTCAGCAATGGAAACTTTGAACATTGTCCACTCGGGTTCAATGCCCCCAGCCTCCACAGGGATGCACAAAAAGCTCCTCCCGGAGGTGTGAGTTGAAAGTCTGTCGGACAGGGCCTCCTCCAGACATTCCCAATTTACCCAAGACTACACGTTTGGGCTTACCAGGTCTGTCCAGAGTCTTCCCCACCCCTGACCCAACTCACCACCAGATGGTGATTGGTTGACAGCTCTGCCCCTCTCTTCACCCAAGTGTCCAAAACATACGGCCTCAGATCAGATGAAACGATTATAAAATCGATCATTGACCTTCGGCCTAGGGTGCTCTGGTACCAGGTACACTTATGAGCATCCCTATGTTCGAACATGGTGTTCGTTATAGACAATCCATGACTAGCACAAAAGTCCAACAACAAACAACCACTCTGGTTTAGATCAGGGAGGCCGTTCCTCCCAATCACGCCTCTCCAGGTGTCTCCATCATTGCCCACGTGTGCGTTGAAGTCCCCCAGCAGAACAATAGAGTCCCCCACTGGCGCCCCATGCAGGACTCCACTTAAGGTCTCCAAGAAGGCCGAATACTCCGAACTCCTGTTTGGTGCATATGCACAAACAACAGTCAGAGTTTTCCCCCCCACAACCCACAGGCGTAGGGAGGCGACCCTCTCGTCCACCGGTGTAAACTCCAACGTAGCGGGCGCCAGCCGGGGCTTGTGAGTAACATCAATAAGATGAACTACATTGTGTTTCATTCCAACAAAAATCAAATGGAAAACAAGCATGTTTGTCTTAAAATAAATGAACAAATTATTGAAAGAGTAAACACCACTAAATTCCTCGGAGTCTGTATTGATGAACGTTTAAATTTCAAATGCCATATTAATCATCTAACAAAACATTATCTAAATATGTTGGACTATTTTTTAAGTAAGACATTTACTCCCACACTCAGCACTTCTCACCTTATATAAAACCTTGTTTGAGCCCCACTTAAACTACTGTAATGTCATATGGTGTAACACTTTTCCAAGCCACTTGAAAAAACTACAGATTTTACAGAAAAAAATCATACGGGCATTAACGTGGTCTATAACGTCTTTCATAATGCCTGCATGACATTCTAGGTCATTCATAGGTTAAACTACCGATTGTGTGAGCTTATTCCAATCAGTCGTCCCCTGCACACTTATGACACAAGGGTAAAACACCTAATCACTGGCAAAAACCATTTACTAAAGTGTACGAGGCTGAGTGTAGTTTGTAGGGGACCGCAGATTTGGAACGAGCTTGAGGAAAACTTGAAAGTGTTGCATTCTGTCTCCATCTTCAAAAAAAAACCAAAGGTAAAATTGCTCGTAACATATGATTGTTGATTATTCCGTAAGTGCTATAGTTTGTGCTGGGATCGTCTGTCTGTCTGTAGTATTTGTCTATGTTGAGTCTATTGTGACTGGATTTGTTGATTTTGTGAAGTGTCTGTATTCTGTTGTATTCTGTATTTGTCTATTTTGTGTCTATGGTAAATTGAGTTTTTTGGTTTGTATATTATCTGTTTGTTTATTGTTATCGGGCCCCCTCCGAAAAGATTTTAGTAACTTATTTGGGGTTCCCCATTTCACGCGGCTTACATATGATCATTGTACCTTCTGAAATTGTGTTTAATCATACATTGATGACGTGTGAAATAAAAGTGTGATAGATGAGCTGCATCCTTAACAGGCTGTAGTTTCAGCCCTTTCTCTCATCATTAGCCTCAGTGTTGCTGTAACTAAGCACATCTCCCTAAACGTTCACGCAGCTTCTCTCCTGACCTCCTCACACAGCTCTAACCCTCTGGCCTTTCCTCCCCTGTTGGCTGTAGCCTTTCAGCCCGAGTCACAGTATTTCTTCCCTATTCTTCCTTTACCCCTTCCCTGGGCGGTCCCCTCCTCTGATCCAAGACATTACCTCTCTAATTGAAGCTGACAGCCACATCAATTTTTTCAGGCTGGCGTAATGTAGCACCATGCTGTCACTGTTCCACTCAAACCGCACCCTAGTGAGCACATGGAAAGCCGTAATATTACCCTGTTAATTATTAGGGTGGCACATCTTGAGTCTTCATCAATATGGCTATAATTGGAAAAAAAATAATTGTGCATTAATTAGAGAAATTAAGGAGTCTGGAGCTTCTAACCTCTAGCTGTTTCAGTATTAGAAGGTACTGTGTGATTTTGTTTTGATGTTTTGGAAACTAATACCGCATTACATATCTATGACATCTGGGGAGGCCCTTTGATTTCAGCAGGAGGAGATAAAAGCATTGAGACATATGGATCCTTTTGCAGTCATGTATTTTTGGAAACCTGCTAGTGACATTGGAAGCAGAAGATGTGGTTTATACGTAAATACATTTCACACTGAAATTACTCATTCTTATTTCTTTTTATTTGTTATTTTTGTTTATTAATTATAATTATTTTTGTCACAAGTGCACTGGCTTTTCCACTGAAAGATTTTTGCATGTCATATCAAACAAAGCAAAGGTGTAAACATAAGGCTGCAACTAACATTTATATATTATAAATCTCTTTTGGGGGAATTGGATTCATAACTGCTCTTTTTTGTACATGCCTGCTCTTATCACACGCTGCATCTCCATCTCACTGTGTCTGTCTGCCAATATCTGCCCATTTTGTATCTGCCACACTGCAGCCTGTTCAGCAGCTCTCTCTCTCCTGTTGCTTTCATGTTTTCCACCTCTTTACTGCATCACTTTTTTCTAGTGGAAAGAAGGGGGGGAGCAGACACAGGAACTCCTTTAAATGTCTTGCTGTCTGTGGTTATTCATTTTAATACCAAGGTTGAGGTATTTCTGCTTTGATTACTTGGCACGGTTCCACTTCAAAGAGTGTCAAAGAGTCCATGTAAACTGGTCTTTAGAGACCAAGGTTGGCTGGTTTAATTATTCTTATGAAGACGAGGGCTAGCTTGAGGAATTAAAAGGATGAGACAACCTTGTTCACATTTTTTTTGTAATCCTTTACAAAAAGTGCAGTGTTCTCAATACGTTGATCCCCTGACAATATAATACAAGTTCTCTGGATAAAACCTATATACCGTCCCTTTGGTTTGGCAAAAAATACAGAAGAAGAATAGAGCACGACTGTGTTCTGCATCATGTTAACCACTCCATCCCATAAATTAGCTGTACCCGGCAGGGATTGCCTCTGTAGCTTTATCTGCCATTGCAATAAGGCTGCATTTCAAATAATAAATACATTTTAAAAAAAGGGCTGCTGCACAAACAAATCAACAATGCATGTTTTGGAACGGCAAGTTTGAAAAATATTTGCATTTACTGAGCTGACAACAATATAAACGCAAGTCTGATTACCATAAAATTGTTTAATTAACTAAATATGTTACGCTATACTCCTGCCTAAAGTGTCTTTGAACAAATTGGAATAGAAAATGTAAATTGAAGATTGAATATAGATAAGCAGACTTTAACAACAATCTGTGTTCGTCTCACAAGTTGGCACACATATATACGGTCCACACACACACACACACACACACATGCGTGCGTTTGCACCCTTTCTACAGTCTCTGTAGGCTATTGCTTTTAAACGATGCATTGTAGTGACGTATCAGTGTTTTCTTCAAAGATTTACTGAGTGAGGCTGTTTTTAATAACTGTTAATATCTCCATGCGTGCAGTAATGTCACTGTAGCTGATATTGTGAGACATTTAAAGCAAAACTAAACACTGTAATTATAAAGTTGACAGAGAAAACATAACTTGAGTATTAGCTTAAGAAATAATCGATGAAGTGACGCTGTTGACTGCTGTCCTCGTGCGTAAATGCGCACAGCAGCCAGCAAGACAGCTCTGCTCTGTTTACAGTTTAGAGACTATTGTTCTCATTAATAATGTATTTCTGTCACCCACCCACAACCATCTAACCCTTATAACATAGAATATGTAGCCTACAGTAGATTCGTAGGTCTAACGCGTTCTGTTTATCTTGCATACATGTGACAATTATTTTCATTTCAACATAATTATTGTAGAATAAGAAGGGGAAAAAGTGGTGATCAAGTAATATTTTCCACCGGGTTGTCCACTTTATTAAGCCTGCATGAAACATCACGTTTAGAACGCACAGGGCAAAGTATCCAGATGTGCTGGCAGACCCCGTCAATAACATCCGCCGTCGCATGATTGCAGCCAAGTGTAAGGACAGTCGGATTCCCCTCGCACAGCAGTTGTCTTATCCTAATTCATTATGAATTCTCCTTCACACACCGTTCCTTGACCTCATGATGTTTACTATCGGGGTTAAGGAAAAGTGGTTAGGAAAAGGACTTAGGAGGTAATTTTTGACTTTTCGACCGCAGCCAATATCTTAATGAATACATTCTAAAAATAAAACACAATATGGACATGACTGCATTGCAAATCAACAAAAATAAACTGAAGACAATAACATCCTTTCTCCCAAAGGTTTTCAATGAGCTATGTTAAGCACAGCTTACTGGCCAATCTGCTTTCTCTATCACACACACACACACACACACACACACACACACACAGACACACACACACACACAATCAAGGAGGCCTGGGGCAACTTTTCATTAAGGTTGCGGTATTACTTCAAACCCATTAAAATAGGCCCCTCCTAATCTAAATCCAATAATTTGTGCACTTCTCCCTTCCGTCACTGGCATCATGCTTTCCTCTATCTAACCCAAATACTAAAAGAGAAGATTCATTATCTCTTGTTTGGACAGGGATTATGCTGATCGGGGCAGCTTAAGGCAGAAGATATAAAGACTCTTAATAAAATTCTTCAGCCGTTGCTGCAACGTGCCATCCAATTTAAAGCAGTCAGACCCCTTAACACTCACACACGTTCCTTTCCATCACCTTCCCCTACTTACCTAAATCTCAACATTTCCTCCTTCTCATCTCAATTTCCATCCATCTCAGATCATCCCTATTTCCTTGTGTTTTGTTACTAAAATTTACATGGAAATGCTAGTCGGGGGCCAGATTTATTATCATACTGACTTTCTACATAAGAGGATCTGCTCCCATATAACTGTAACAACCCTATTTTACCAAAGCAAAGTCTAACATATTTTGTTTATACTTTCTTTCTAACATAGTTTATTTCATGTTTGCATCTTCTACAAAGCTTTCTGACTCTGATTTGAAAAAGAGAAACATGTTCAATTCTATTTCAATATATAATATATAGTTGATATTGGATGTAGAAGAAAAAATGTAGATATTTAAGTTTTTTTCTGTTTTCCTTTCTCATGTCATTACTGTAGTTCAGGAGCAGCTGCAATGCCTTTTTATTGGTTTCTATTCACCCTGGCACTGAAGTAAAAGTGTGTGGAATTCAAATGAAGAGTTGCATTTCCAAAAGGAATCCTTCAGCACCTGAACTTTATCACTTAAATATTCAACAATTGAAAATATAGTGCAATCAGTCATTTTTTAAGGTTACCTGTCGGTGTGTTTCATCATGATGTGTAAAACAAAACGGTTTTATTATGAACTTGGTGGACGCAGAGCCCTGGAGGATAACTGTGTTTGCATTTCGATGTAGCAGATTAAGTCATGAGAGTCAGCACGGATTAACCTATAGAGCAGCACAGAGAGCCACCAAACTGGCAGCTCTGCAAATGTTTTCATCTAATATACATACAAAAACGAGTCTGGGGAGATGCAAAATACTTGCATGAAGCATGTGGACGGTTCAGAGCCAGGCTCTGGGGGGGTCAGACGCAGTGCATCTATCCACCCTCCTCCACCTCCTCAGTGGGTTAATGATAATAGACATCACAGCATCGCAGTCCTTTGCAATTCAAACTCTAGTTCATTTCCTGCTGCTGTTTATGTGGCACTGAAGGCAGTTTTTATGAAGGTATCTGTCTTCTTGATGTCGGCACCATTTGACAATTCATTGTCAGCTGAATTGGCTAGAAGAATGATTGCTAGCCCTGGTGCTTTAAACAGAAATATTATCAGAGGGTATTTTATTCTGGCTCACTCTCCCCTTGCCTTTGTTTATTTGTTATTTACTTGTATGTCATTATGGTAAATAATCTGCTTCACAGTATCTGAGTGCAATTCAGTTGATGCATCTGGATTTCCTGCAAATTTGAATCTTAACTACAGGAGGAAAATGCAGATGGGAGCAAACAAAAGTTATTGTTTCCGAGACGGCTGAGGAAAGCAAGCTCTATACTAATGGCTGGTGCAAGGAGAAGTAATGCGTGCACACCGACGCACACTGTAGGGTCAGATTGGAACCTGGGAAACACCAGTCATTTGCAGGCAGCAGTCCACCCATGCACGGACCCCTGCACCCATGCATGCACGCACGCACGCACGCTAACCCAATTAAGATTAATTACAGTAAGTGACCAGGTTTCTCAGGTGACCCGTTTCAGAAAGCAGGTTTAGTGAAAACTCTGAGTTTGTTAACCCTGAGATGAGGGAAACTCTGGGTTTTTTGTTTCAGAAAGGGAGGTTATTTAAACCTGAGAAGGAGGAGTAACTCCAGTCCATTTCAGAAAGAGAGCTAACTTAACCTCAGAGTCAGTTACTATGGTAACTGAGTCTGTGAGCCTAACCTGGTCGGGATCAGGTTTTCTTCAATAAACCTCGAGTTTCTCTCAGTCTTCTCCCTCTGACACAGCTCTCTTTCATTCCCTCATTCAGTCATTCAGTCATTCAGTTTGTATCAGGCGCGATTGCAGTGTTGTCATCTGCATGAATAAAAAACAGTGTTGGTTTATTAACTATGTTCAAAAAAAGTTTTTTTCTCAAACATGGCATGTCCTTTTGTCGACAATCCCGTTGATGAAGAAACTGTATTACTTTGCAGGGAGTTAAACATACGCGTGGGGAGATGATTTTGAGGCCTGACTAGATGTATTTTAATTTCCAGATAACTACTTATTTGAGAGGTATTGTTTTTCTTCACAGTCCATCAGATATGTAGATAACCTTATCCGTCCTCATATCACCAACGTCACCCATCGTGGACATGCTTTTACATCCCAGCACATTCTTTGTGTCGCATTATGTTTTTGCAAATGCAGAACTGTCAGAAAAGTGTGCCTCGCTCTGAAACCTTTTTAATAATTTTTGTAGTGTTCCCTGGACACAAACCAGTGAGAGCCATTAAAAGAATTAAATTATTATAAATTACAATTCTGTTAATGACATGGTGCTGCAACCTCCGCATGAGATTTGTAGTAGCTTACTTTTTTCGCTCACAGGATTGAACCTAAATGAAATTATAGGTGTACTACCATTCCAGTTTTCACCAGTAATATTATAGGTTACCTGTGATTAAATATGAAATAAATACACTATATTAGAGCTTACGCATTGACTCGAGCAGCAATTTTCTCCCACACCAATTTTCGCTTTTTTTGCAGCAGCAGCCTTGTTGCTTTTTTAACAAAATATTCAAACTCGCTGTATAGTGCGCATGAGTAGTTCCAGTTCCAGAGGGATAAAGTATGCCGACCGATTGTTTTTGGTTGTTGCCATGGTGAATCGTAGTATCATGGCTCCATTCATGCTGCCTTTTCATTGTGGTGGTGAACGCGCTTTACTATATGAGTCAACTTACTTAATTGAACCAACTATAATCAGCTGTTCTGGAACCAAAAACTCAGAGTTTCCCATCTCAGGGTTAACCAACTCAGAGTTCAGGGTTAGACTCTTTAGACTCTTCAGGGTTAGAGTTTGTTAAACCTGCTTCCTGAAACGGGCCCCAGGCAGTGAGTGCACATCTGCTTCAGTCATCATTAGTGTTAATTTACAAGCAAAAGTCCTCTCTTCCAAACATGAAGAGCACTGGAGCACAATATCAAAATCTTAAAAACAAATGCATAAAATATGACCTGTTGC
This sequence comes from Perca flavescens, assembly GCF_004354835.1. Taxonomy (NCBI): domain Eukaryota; kingdom Metazoa; phylum Chordata; class Actinopteri; order Perciformes; family Percidae; genus Perca; species Perca flavescens. Next base: position 18,609,210 of record NC_041350.1, read on the forward strand.
AAAAGAGAATCAATATTGCATGTTTGTCTGGAGGAAAGCTGCTGATGCATTTGCTGTGCTGACTTTTCCAATTTCTACATCTGAGATTACCATCGCTTTGGAGTATGCTGCTCATTTTGAAAAACAGAATTTCATTCAGTCGCTGCTCTAGCTGTATGCCCCGAGGCTCTGTGAGAGAGGGAGTGTATTAATGAAATGAGAGACAGACAGTGTTATTTAAATCACCTCAACAGCATAACCTGAGGCCTAACATGGGCTCTCTGCTGCTTTCCAGACCTGTTTTCATACCTCAGCCAACCAAACCAAACTTAATCATAACCAAAGACTCGAAGACAACCAAACTGAAACACAGTCAGTCAAACTTAGCCACACTAAATCGAGGCAGGGTATTTAATCAAATCCAAATAATTCAAATTAAACCAAATATTACAAAAAACAATTAGAAGAAACACTTAATGACACAATTTCTCAGGCACATACATTAAAGGAATAGTTTGACATTTTGGGGAAAACTCTTATTCACCTTCTTACCGGGAGTTAGATGAGATGATTGATACCACTCTCATATTGGTGCACTTACTATGGAGCTAGAGCCAGCAGCTGGTTAGCTTAACATTGCACAAAGACTGGAGTTGGAAACAGCTAGCATGTCTCTGTCCTAAATGTAACAAAATCCACCTACCAGCACCTAAAGCTCATAAATTAAATCTTGTTTGTTTAATTCGTACAAAAACAAGATTTGTGGTTTTACGCAGGGTTATGTGCAGGTTGTATGGAGGTCCTGACCAATACACCTGCCATAACATAAACGTTCATTCTAAAGATTACAACGCCGATACTTGAAATGTTTGAATTTGCTACAATCATTTGGTCTCTCTTTCTTCATCTGTTCTTGAATATACTGTACCAAGCCACAGAAAGCAAGCTGTACCCACATTTTAGTTAAAGGTGTGTAATGTGTTTAGTTGTTCATTATCAAAATCTGTGTTGCCCGTTCATAAACTTGTCCTTTTCATGAATATTTAACTCCACCATCAATTCCAAGTATTCATTTGGCTTGAAATGTTACATTTGCATTCACATGAACTGGGGTAGCAACCATATTTGTGCGCCATCTTGAAATACGTTAGCCGGTAAGGGACATACAGGACATACTGCTCCGCCTTTCGCGTTTTCGCTGTCACAATGATAAACTCTAAAATGCTGCTAATGGGTATCGTAGCTTCCCGGCCCCGGCGAGTTTGAAGAAGGAAACGTGGAGGACCACACATATTCAAAATCCAAATTTCAGGAACAGGATTCTTTTTCTTCGCCCAGAAAAAGAAAAAGGATAGTGAAGAGCAAGAGACCGGCTTTTTATAGCGTGAAGGCTACCGTAGCTGTAACACATACTTTGAATCGCGTGGTGCGAGAGAGTTGATTGCAATATATGGTCTCAATGCTAGACGGGAGAAATTCCTACACATTGGAGCTTTAAAGTTTAGTCCCTCAGGAAGGAACCATTTCCTTCCTCCATATTTTGCCGTTTTAAAACGGTAATGAGCATAACTTTTCTATCTTGTTATCGGTTATTTCACGTTATGTATAATAACTTTAATGCATTTAAAAGTAGGCTTGCATTTTACCTAATACATGCATGTGATAACTCACTACATGCATGACGTGTGTCCCCATGTTTTATCATAACTTAAATGATCAACTATGTTATTGTTAACCCTGTTAGCTTGTGCTACAGCTGAATGAACAAACTTTGTAAATACTTTTCACAACGACTCAACTGTGGACCGTGAATCCTCAAAGAACTCATCTGGTAAAAACACACTGTGTGTGTGTGTGTGTGTGTGTGTGGTGCCTTCTGGATATCGAGGCTTCAGAAGCTACCTGTTCTCCCAGAACAATTAAGCCAAGCCTCTTTACAGTATCTCCGCTCCAATTAATTTTAATATTTAAACAGCCATGCAGAGACTTCTGAACCCACTAACGCAAGATTAGAGTAAACTCAATTAAATATTGATGGCCATAAATAAACATTCTAATTTGGAGAGCCGCCATGGTGTGCAGTAAATCAAGAGAAACAATGCTTTCAGCTGAAATGCTATGCTTATTAGCTGAGCAAATGTTGAACCGGATGGGTCAGAAGAGGAGGTGAGAGGAAGGACATGTGATTAATGTGGAAGGATGTCACAGGGAGCGAGTGGGAAGAAAAACAAGAGGACATACTGCAGGTGTTTCTGTCCTCACTGAGGAATGACATCAGCTATATTTGGAGATGTAAACATAATTATACTCTCTTTTGTACAAAATAAAATACATGACCTTCTACTATGATGTGATTTTCCACCTTGTTTTTTGTTAGTATGCAGTGAAAATGTAATTTACTGACCAGCTGGTAATGTGTACATGATAAACTGTAATTATAAAGTTGGATGGCATAGGTGCAAAACAATTTCAATGTTTGTAACCACAAGTAAAGAAAATACATGTACAGTTTTCAATGCATCACTACTAAAAATGTTTGTATGTAAGCAAGTGAAGATTACAGATTTCAAATCATGGACATTTTGAAATATGGTTCACCTCCTCTATTGCAGATTGCACTATAACCATGCATTTTGTGAAATCTTTTTCACATTTTCTTCCCTAAAAACACCCTGGTATCTTGTACTGTTGGTCTTTCTTGTTAAACAGATGCACAGGAAGAGATTGAACATACCTTAGCAGCAGTAACATTTTGTGTAGAATACATTTTTTTTAAACTAGGTTGTTAGCAGCCACCAAGGCCAAGACTACATAAACTCGGAAAACCGAGGAAATGACAGATGATGATCTGAGAAATACACCAAAGCAATTGGCACCAAAGATGTTGCTAAAAATAAGATTGCAGTTGACAGAATCTTTTGATTGGTTTGTTTTTAGCCAAGCAGTTCTGTAACAGAATATACAGTAATGATTTCTGTGTCTTCGGAGGTTGATGTACTGAAAATCTGACCTTAACGTTTTAGAATATTTAACTGCAGAACTCTGGCCTCTATTTGAGCTTCATTGATCTGCAGAGCACCACGGTGGCGAAGGTTTCTTACAGAAACGTCTTCTGTGACATTATAATATCCGCCCTTTATCCTCCGAGCCCCCCAGAATAATTGTTTTATTTAAAAAGGCTGGAAGATGTTGCAGAACTTCCAGACAGTCCTTGAGAGGCTGCCCACATGCTCGGCTCTTCATGGATAGCAGGAAACATGATGAGAGCTTGATTAAGGACAGGGCTCCAATGTTAAATCAGTCCAGACTGAAGGCTGATTAGATGAGAACTTTTACAGAAAAAACTATAGGAGCTGAAAAATTGTCCATCAGACAGGTCGGTGAATCTAACTCCACAAAACTGGTAACTTTTTAAATGGTGAATGTCATAACATGCACATATGTATATGTCAGTGCCCAGGGCTCTGTTCTTCAATAGCTTAACTAATTCAGACTAACAAGCATATATCAGGCTAAACTAATCCTGATCATTCTCATTTAGTGAATTTAATTCTTTTTTTCTTTTTTTTTGACTTCTAAATCCTGGATGAAGTTATCTTGGGTAACAATGCGCTCTTATTTTGAAATGAAGGCATAATTAGTGGAGAGTTGGAACCATGAGCAGTGACTGGCAGAGTGCTGATCATGTGATTGTGCTTATGTAAGAGTAAGGGCGTTTCCCAATCTGTGTTCTTCTATTGACTTGTGTTCTTGTGTCCCTGTGAAACGTCATCTCGTGTTGCCAAAGTACTGTCCCAATACCATAGACAGTATATAATGGACCAATAGACCCCGTTGCTCTGGACGGAGACCAGTGAAGGCTATTAGAAGCACTTTTCCGGTGATGGCCAGCTTTACTGCGCAGCCTCCAACTGAGAGAATGTGACGTGAGCAACGTGTCTGAAAGTTGTAAGTCTTCTGGTTGCTGTGCCAAGAGAAATCTCAATCATTCCCAATCTTACAGATACGGAGACTGTAGGTGTATGTAAGGAGATAACATGGGCACAGGCTAATTATTGATCACTAACTCGCTAGTTAACATTAGTAATTAAACCTAAACATCTCTTGTAAGTCGAAACTGCCTGCGAGCTTCTCCTGTACTATACGGTAATTCCTCTACTATGCGACAGTAAGTCACTTGGTTATGACACAATCGTTAGCCTATTTTTACAAAAACGTCTGCTACGGAGCCATAACGTGAGGTACAAGGTAATGGAGCCTTTTATACATTTTCGTGTTTCTTTGGAACTAAACAACGGACAAATAGAGTCTTTAAACGCTTCAGATGTGAAGTTATTCGCAGTCAAGTGGCGTAAAAAAAAAAATGGCGGTCAGCGGAATGCTAACAGGAGGTGATGGCCAGTTAGCAACAAAATGGCGCCATGATGGCTCGAGTTCTGAAGTTTAAGCTTACCCCTTGCCCAATACACAAGTTCGCATTTCGCCAAGAACAGTTAAAATTCCCGGATATATTCTTGACACGCCCATTTACCGAGGATACATCGGTTGGTAACTTGTATGAACTTTGCAGCACCTGTATCACAACATTCATTTCGGCATTCAGTGATGGTTGGATTTCCAGTACATAGACAGCCCAAAAACGGGACAATTTTAACAATTTCCCCATCTTATTCATCACTAAATTCACTTCTGAGAACATTTTAGGCGAGAAATGAACGGTTTATATTTCTAATATAGGCAGTCTTGCGAAAATCTCTGCCGAATTGACAATTTGCTCCAAAGTTTTCGGAGTTTTTGGAGCTCCATAAAATGACGCGGCCGCCAGCTTACGCCTGCCGGGGCCGCTTGCTCGGCGCTCGGACAGTCACACTCGGAGATCCCGCTGTAGGACCCCGGAGGTCTTTTAGACCGGTTCCGTAAATTTATTTCGCCGTTTTGGATCGTTTGTGTAAATATCACAACACGTGGTTAACTGTCTTTTCGGAGTTAAACTCAACAAGCACACACACACGCACACACACACGCACACACACACACACACACACACACACACACACACACACACACACACACACACACACACACACAGGAGAGCTACCTATACCAGATAGACTGTATATTATTAGTCTATGAGATACACGCGTTTCTTTTCGATGTATTTGTTTTCTGATTTATTAGAAGTTGAGTTTCAGTCTTTATGATAAATGAACAGTTGTACATAAAGTGGTAACCTGCCAAGGCATGTTATGTAGACTAAAAGGGAGACACCAACCTTTATAATTTGAATTTCTAATTTCCATCTCCCTGGGCTCATGCACTACAATAATATAGAAATGATAATTCCACATAACACTAATAGGAACACATAGGACACACCAGTGCATATGCCTATTTATTTGTTTAATTTAAACTTACTTAAACTTATATGCTAATAATAGTAGGGATCACATTCCACTCTTTTGAATAAGTAAGGGTGTTTGAGCTAAACCATAAACAATAAAATTAAAGCTCAATTAGCTTTATTTTTCAATATTATTGCAATAGTTGTAACATTATGAGGTTTTCTTGTCCAGAGATTGTTTTAATACAAAGTGGTTATATTGTTGTGGTTTTTATTTCTAGCTGGTATTTTGGAGCCTTGCAGGTAGCCTCTGTGCTGGGGTGTTGAGCAATAACAGGAAGAACGCATCGTCTCAAACTGTTAACAGCGTTTTCTCAACTTGTGAACTTGCGAGTTAATTCTTCCAAGAACAACCAGCAAGAACGTTCTCCCCAAGAACACAAGTCCGTAGTTTGCATTATTGGTATTGAGAAACACCCTAGGTGTGTTGAGAACCGTCCCAGCCTGCACTAAGGCAATAGATTCATTCATAATCTCATTTTACGTGTGTTCCTTCATTGTTACTGGTTTATTGCTGTGGGCGTGGTTCAGCTGGCAGGTGGCTCCAGGTGAAGCTCATTCCCTCATCACCCTCCTGCAGTACTTAAGGCTGGCTCTGTGATCCACTCGTCGCCAGATCGTTCTGTTATGGAACGACACAGGAGGAGGGACCCAAAAGCAGACGGCCAACACAAAACGTAAAAGGTAAATGTTTTAATGCGTGAAATATATACAATAAATGTGCGGCTGGCAAAAGAGGGGAAGTTGTGTCGAGGGAATCCGGTGGTGAGTGGTGGGTGCTATGTGCTCTCCAGAGCGTGCCCCGTGACGTGGTGGGGGTGACCATGTGGTAGGCCTCCTCCAGAGTCCAAACAATTGAGTCCAATCCACATAGAGAGAAGGGCAGGTGCGAGGAGCAAGCAGGCAGGCACGCAGGCCGGCAAACGAACGAGCAAGGCAGGCTGCAACCTGAGACAAACCGAAAACTAAGTTAAGAACACAGGGAACTAGGATTGCCACTATACCACGCTTGTAGACCGTACGATCTGGTGACGAGGGGATCACAGAGCCAGCCTTAAGTACTGCAGGAGGGTGATGAGGGAATGAGCTTCACCTGGAGCCACCTGCCAGCTGAGCCACGCCCACAGCAATCAGCACAGGCTGCCATGATGACATCATAACAGTTGGTGCGTGATGTGTGAGGTTCTTCCACAGATGAATGCGACATTTTAAGAGATAATCATAAGCCTGTTATGAAAATGATTCCTTACTAATGTTTCTTAAAAGCAGCATTAATTGCATGAAACATTTTCTGCAAAGTGGGTCCTGCAGTTAATCATTTAATACATTTTAGCGTTCAAATGAATAATTCCTATTTTAATGTCCAATTAAATGTTTGTTCTGACTTCATTAATGTTTTCAACATATTTTAGTTTAGTTTATGCCTATTTGCTGACAGTTTAAAATTATTTTTTTTGCTTTGGTCATTTATTTTTATTTGATTTTCATTTTATTTAATTTTATCATAAATCAGAATAGGTACGTTTTCATTGACAATTAATTGCGTGAGTTAACAATAACTTGCATGTTCTCATCTAAAATCATCATCATTCTGTCAACACTATTTCGTTATGAATCCAAGAAAGTGAGAAAAAGTGAAAATGTATGTGGTTTATCTGTCTCGGTTATGATCCAGCTGTCGGTAAGCCTGCCCTGGCAGGTTTGGGCTTAAGGACTTGTTGCTCTGACGACAGTTCCAGGCATAAATTAAGACCGCTTCGAAGAACCAAAGAAAATCCAGACTCATGTCAAAGCGTCAACATCCTAATCTGGATAACTTTTATCCACGTACGAAAAACAGGATCCTGCACATAATTTAACTAAATAAATTATACAAAATTGTACAGATTATTTTGCATCATTGCCCATATTAATTTTTTTTGCAGTGTTACATTTATGCAACATGCAATCAAAGCTGTGCATGCAAATCAAAGGTATATGCACAGACAGAATTACACACATACTTTTACAGAGATTTTTCATCTTCAAGCTCATAAATTCATAAGACAGTGTGTATGCTGAGCAGAGCTGGCTAACATGACAGCCTCCTGACAGCTCCCGTACACAGGCAGCCTGCTATGTGTTCCAGATATACAGTATATTTTGAAAGTTATTCAAGAGCAAGGGGGTTGAAGGAGCAGAAACACCACATGAATAAATAGAAATCAAACATTCAGCGGCAGTGGTTTTGGCACTTTGATCGAGGATATGGGGGAAGGTGTCAAGGGGTAAGGCAACAGGATTGGAGAAGAGGGCCACGATGGGCTGCAGCTGCTGTCAGAGCGCCAGGTGGTGATGCGTGAATTGGGGGAAAGGAGATGTGATGCGGTGGATTCCTCTGCTGGTCGCTGGAGAGGACCAGAGGCTGTGGGAGGGGCCCTTTAATACACCGTCCACCTGTCAGAGATCTGGTCCAGCTTCACACACACTCAAATGCATCACAGGAGACATGCAAGTGCCCCTTTATGTGTGTATCCAAATAGACACAAAGTCTTTTGACAGGCTGTGGTTGGAACGCAGAGGGAAAACCATGAACTATGAGTAGATATTAGGAAAGGTCATATTCAGACTATATAAAAGGACAGGAATTAAAAGGCCAGACATTTAGTGACATTGATCATCACCATGCCAGATCCGGCCCACCGATAAGGCAGCTATGCTTGAAATGGACTAATTTGTAATAAGAATAAAGCTGTGCTGGCAATATTGACATCTAAAATAAATGATCACAGAGAAGTGGGAGTGTAGGCTAACGTGATTGCTTTGCAAAAGCAAAATTTCCCCCATACATGCTTAAACACCAAGCTGGCATTTGAGCATCTGGATAGCTCAGTTGGTAGAGTGGGCACCCACATATGAGGTTTACTCCTCAAAGCTGCGGCCCCGGATTCGACTCCGACCTGTGGCCCTTTGCTGCATGTCATTCCCCCTCTCTCCTCTTTCATGTCTTCTGCTGTCCTATTGAAATAAAGGCTGAAAAATGGCCAAAAAAATAATCTTTAAACACCAAGCTGGCATTTTAAGATCATTGATGCCTACAGTCCAATCGATTTTTTTATTTTTATTTTTTTTTATTATGGGTCTTTGATTCAATGATACAACTTATTAATAGAAAATGTAATTCATTGTCTTTCATCTAACATGCATGCTAGATAAAAGCACGTGTCTTCTTTCTTTTACCCATATTAATGTGTGTTTTTGTTCTTGATACAGTATTATAATATAGTTTTAATTAGCTATACACTATATTTGACAGCATGTTTACTAAACAAGAAGATACACTTTAAAAACAAACACATTGGGGTTTT
>NC_041350.1:18622936-18643213 GCF_004354835.1 Perca flavescens
AAGCCGGCTCTTTTCCTCTCTTCTCGCCCCCTTTTAACGTCCTCTGTCGTTCCCTGCTTCCGATGGTTAGGACAACTTAATTAATCACTGTGCGGCTCCAATGAATTGACCTGCCGGGGTGAAATTGATCCCCGGGGTATCAACGGCTCGCCTTTGTGAAGTCTAATACCCTCTTCTGAGCTAAGAGATCAAACATCTTGAGCAAAAGTGGGAAGGAATATCACACTAAACCTTTTTTTTTTTTTAAGAGTGAAAGGTCAGCTGAAAAGACACTGGCTGAAGCCACTTCAGCAAATATGTGCATTAGGCAGAAAGCAAATCCTCATCTTCATCCCCCTCACGCTCCCCTTTCTCTCCTACCCTTGCCTCAGCTTGTGTTACATGTGTCACATTTATAGAAATAACATTCCTTTCATCAAGGGAATTAGTGTTATATTTCAGGTTGTCTTAAATCAGAAGAGGAGCTTACAGCTTATTAAAGTGTCATCATGGCACCACCACTAAGGATGCTGAGGGATTTGGCAGCCTTCTTCAAGACTGGATCTCTCAGATCTTTTTTTTCTGGGCCGAGGTTAGATTAGGCATTGATTTGAAAGGCTAATTTGATGCCACATTACAGCTGTGAAATTACAGCACTGTACGCCTCCCATTTAGGAATATGAGCCGGACAACTCCCTCTCCACTTCTCAGAAATCAGTTATGTAAATGCACACTGAGTAGCAGCAAAAGCTCAGCCATGTAAAATAATAGCACCAAAATGGAACCGAAGAATTCAATTATTAGTTGTCAACTGTTAATCTAAAACACGTTCCACACACCTTTATTCATGCTGTATACTCCTATTTTCAGTCCATTAGGTCACATTTAAAGCAGCAGGTAATAGCTTCACTATATTTTGTAACTCTGAGGCCCAAACAATGTGTGTTCAGGCTCTAATGACCTGCTGCTACACTAACGGTCATGTGTATCCCTCTTCACCTGTTGATTAATGCTCCTTTCCCAAGTCCCTGCCCACTGAGAGATTTAAACCAAACAAATAAACATACAAATTGTTTTCACCGACAAACCTTTCCCTTTGCTGATGAGGAATTAATTTGGCTGATTGGCAGTCTCTATTAACATGCACACCTTTGTGTCAAATTAGATGTAAGCAGTGTACAATGTAGCATGATCATAAGAAAAAAAACTATAAGAGTGGGTAAAGAATAAATTCAAGTCTGTAATTATCATCAGGCAAACAATCACAAACAAGAACAGAAATCCCACTAAAGTATAAATTCACGCCTTGAAATACCTCAAATTACTTTGATTCATGCTGTCCAGTGAATTTACACCACAAATATTTGAAAAGGTGAAGTCTGTTCAACACAAAAAAGGGGGGTAGACAAATGTTTGTTCTTTAAATTTAAAAAGTTATATTTCTTCAAAAGGGATAAGAAGCAAGGACACAACCATATGTTGAGTGTGTGGCTTTGATTCTCATATTCTTCTTATTTTCTACATAACAACATTACGACCACTAATACTTCTGTCTGTCTTTTTGTATAGTACCTTTTGTGGAATTTTATCATCCTTTTTGCAGAATATTGATAACCAGTAAAGATAGTAGTTTGTCACCACTTTTTAATACGCTGACACATTACAAAAGGCTAAAAAATGAAAACTAATAGCTTCATTGCCTAATGTGTGAATGATAGGCCAACAGTTTGGGGACAGGCAGGTTGTGACTAGTGTATTTCTAGCATACATTGTCTTTTTGACTCTCTGACTATGGGCAGTTGACCTCTTACTTACCAAAGCCTATGACTTACCAACTTTTAACATTCACAAATGCTTATTACTGGTCTACACATCATTGTTAAGGATTATTTAAACATGACTAAAGCATTAGAGAATGCCCTCCCAAAAACAACAGCATCACCATGCCATTTGATTCATTACATTACATTTCATTGAAAAACCTAAAATAGAACAGTTGTGTAGGTGTGTAAGTGCACATGTAGTCCCGCTTACTGTGAGTCATTCTTTGTCTGAGTGTGAGTCTTTCGAGGCATTATTTCACTGCACGGCCGTGTTACACTGTGACTGAGTGAGTGACTGCCTGGCTGGAGATGCCAGCAAATTTTAGCGGAGGACACTCTCTCCGTCTCTGATCCACACACCAGAGAGCACCAGCACAATGGAGTTAGTCAGTGAAGTCTATCTGCCATAAACTAAATCCCTCTCACTCTGCAACTCCCTCCATCCCCTCTCAACTGCCCTGTCCCCTTTCTCTCTCTCTCTCTCTCTCTCTCTCTTTCTCTCTCTCTCTGCACACACACACACACACACACACACACACACACACACACACACACACACACACACACACACACACACACACAATGAAATGCTCTTTAACTTTGCTAAATGCCCAAGCGTAACAACCACTCTTCCTCCTCACGCTCTCTCATGTTCTCATGCTGATGCATTGGGTGGGATTATGTGCAAAGGCTGTGCGCCATGCCGTCCCCCTGCTGCGCCGGGCCGTGTGCCGCCGGCCCCTGTCTGCATGGCTGACTGTATTAAACATAAGCAGCTTTACTTGATAGGGCTCTATCCAGCTTTAATTACCACAAACTCACACTCCTCGCTCCCGCCACTCGGCAGAACAAACATGGAAAAGCCACTTGTCGGTATAAAATGAATAAGAAGAGAGAGAGATAATGGTGATGTACGGACAATGAAAAATTCTGATGATAGTAGAACATATGCAACTCACATTTACCATTATGACAATCATGAACTGTATTACTGAATATGATGATGATGATGGGACACAATTCATCATGCCACTCATTGTAACAATGCACGCCTGAAGGTAAGGGTGACCTGGATTTGTTCATTGCATCTGCAATGTAAATACTGATTCTCAGTCATATTGTGTGCTCAGCATGTTAGAGCAACAACAGCATCTGTAATATACAGCAGAACTAAGTAACTCTCTGCAGCCAAATTGAATTTGTTTCAGTGTACTGGAATTTGGGATTTTGACCACATAGGACAAAAACAGTGTAAGGATAATTTGACAATATTTTACGGTGACTTAAGTCAAGTTTTCCTCAGCTGACAGCCAAAACTGGATCTACCAACTGGGTGTCTGAGCAGGAAATACTGTATCCACGTTATATACATTATGATTGTTATTAATGTCTTTATAACAAAGCTTATTTTAGAGGCCCTGCACACTTACACAACATGTTTTTAATTATTCTGCTTGATGAGGCCTATGCTCAGGTTGAAGGTGGTAAAATTTCATATGGCAGTTCAGTTTACATAAAATAATTGGACAAGCAACACAAAGGTTAGTTGTATCCTTTATTGTTGATAGTAAACAATGTTTAACTTTTACATGAGAAAAGACATGAGGAGCAAGTGCAGTCTGTATACGCCCACAAAGGCCTGAGAAGAGGTATACTCAGGCAAATTAAAAACACCTGTGTGGGTGTGGCATTAACGAGAGCCTTTACAAAAAAACTAACAGCTGTGATTGGCCAATTGAACAACATGGGGCTGGGCTACAATATGAGGTGTCTTACTGGTTTATTTCAAACAGATCCATGGTCAGTATTTTGCTACTACTCAGTTTTGAAAGAGGAAATGTGCAGTAACACAACAATGAATTGTGGAACATGTCTGACTAAGAAGGACTGTTAAAAGAAAGCATAAAAGTAAAATGATGCAAGTGAAACACAAGAAACCAAAAGCTTTAGTTATAAAGCAAAGTAACAGGAGTTATGATGCTGCCCACAGTGAATGTGAATTAAATATGCTGCGGTAATGGAGGTAGCAGCAGTAGTAAAGTTGGATTTTGAGGATATGATAACCCAGTTTGCCAAAACAAAAGAGAAGAAGCTGCTTGAGGTAAGGACCAATTTTCTATTTATTGTGTGCGGGTTTGTGTGACAAATTATTTATGCTTTTTAAGATTGAAGATTTTATTGATTTGCAGTTGAGATGCATGGATGTGTTTTTTGTCAACTACAGAGCAGCGCTGGCCTGTTGTTATGAAGTTGTTTTTCCTGGGCTTTTGTCAGTGTTTCTCATTAGGGTTATTAATGGGTCATTTGTATCGGTGTATGACAAATGTCTTGTGATGTCTAGCTTGATTTGATATTGATTTTAACTGATCTGAAACATATGTGTTTGTTGTGTGCCGTCAGCAGATGTGCTTTGACATGGTGGGCGGCCCTTTGACCTCAAATGCCCAGGGTCCTGTGGACGTGTTGCTGACAGGCTGTTTGGAACTATCTTAATGTCCCTGTAAACCCACTTTTCTGAAAGAATTAAGGGCATTTAAGTACCACATTTGACAAGAGGAACAAGTTGACCACACACTGTAATTTCTCAAAGAGGACTTTAGGATGTCACAGTGTTGTGCTATTAATTATCCTAAAGCGCTTAGTGAAAGTCACTATAATAACTTACACACTGAAGGAGAAAGGGTGAATGGAGGTGAGCGTGCAGCCGTGAGTACAAGGGGAAAAACTTGAGTGACTGTAAATTCATAGTTATGAGTCTCATCAAGGCAGCTTGACTGAGTTATGATCTTCTCTAAAAAATAGTATTTGTGGCCTGCACTGTCTCCCTGAATGCCTTAAAGAAGAGGACGGAGAACCAGAGAATCATTTATATAGAAAAAAAATACCTCCCATTAAAGGCAGCTGGTAGAAAGAAAACAAAGTGGGTGCATGTGTGTGTAGTAGCCCTGCAGCCCCCTGGGGATGACCTGGCTGATGGAAATCATCCATCTTTCCTCTTATTCTCTGTACCTCTTTCAGTCATTTGTTGGTCTTTTTTATTAATTTCTTTTTCCACATAATATATATCTTACTAATAAATACATCATTGCCTAGATTGTTCATTTTTAGCTCACAAAATTCCACATGTTGGAAAAATGTGAACGGCATAATTTATTTATGTATGACAGTCAGGTTGACAACTGAGTGCTCAGTATTTTTGCTCAAGGACACTTGAGCTTGTGTTTGCAGAGATCAAACCAGTGACTCACACGACCGTTACACAACAGTCTCTGTGATCACTTGACAAGGCTGTTAAGATTTTAAATCGTTGGTGTCCCCTCCTCATGCGTTTCGATCTAAGATGTTTCTGCTTTTCAAGGCAGTTGCCTTTATTTGGCTTCATGCAGCAGACTGTGGGGCAATGAGAGTGTTTGTGCTGTTTGATGTAACAAGCTGACCTAATTACCCACTAACAAGTCACATTGAGGCACAGCTGAGTACCAACATCCAATCCGACATTATTGGTCTTGCTCACTTCCAGTCTGAGTCTGATAGGCAGTTGCTAGGTTACCTTAATTGCAAACAAATTCTTTTCAGTTCAAAATGTGTATTGCCTAATTAGGGAAATTGGTTTGCAAACTCAACTCACAGTCGATGCTCTTTCAAAAGAACAAAAATATGTAAGTAGTGACCACAAAAATGTATTGTTTACTGTTGTTTCAATGTGTTATTTGGATAAACTCTCCATCCTTCAGCAGAACCAAAAGTACAACATAACTGTCTATTCTAGAGAATGAGTGCAGGCCTACATATAATAGACTGAAATGTTTGACATTTCAAACATTCAAAATGATTGTGCAATATTAGTATTGTAAAAAAAGGATGACTTATCATTTTGGTTGATTATTTGTGGCATATTAACATTTACTTGGCATAAAGTATTTTGGGGCAAATCCCTAGCCATGGTTTAATATTTAAACATTTATGATGCTATCTTAATCACTTGTAAGTCAATATTTCAGCAGTTCTCTTTTCTGTTGCATTGTGGGTAAAAAATAGCACCAGGTTCTCTAAGCCAGCAAATTTAACGTCAAGGCTTATGCTGGAGTTTTAGGATGAAATATTTCCACAGTAATTGTTTTTACACAACTAAAAATTGCATTAAACACCATACATTTTCTGATGAAAAACTAGAAGTTCAACAACTATTAATAATAGTATGCCCATAAAAATAATTATGCCCATTTAATTCACTTGCCCAGCTTCAACAACATAGTGTAGATAAGGCCATCTTTCTGTACCTCCATCTCAATGTTTTAAACATGGCCACACTCATCAATAATGAGACATGTGAGCAAGAGGAGTTTCACCAGCAGAGATTCCAGGTTATACATTAGGTGTACATGTGAAGGGAATCCTAATGACAAGTGTCAAATATAGGGGAGTTCCTGGTTTGACCACCATGTGAAGCTTTTGCCAAAAGAAGAGCAGGGGGAGAGGAAAATATTTCCCATTACGTCTAAGTTATTGATGAGCCTCAGAGTGAAGCATCCTAGCTCAGGCAGAAGATTCAGATGCTTTCTCTGTTTACTTCCCCCATTCATTCTCAATTTTGCTCCCATCCTTCCTCCTCTATGTAATTTGCCCGTGACAGTTTTATCTTTATGTTGTCTATCAGTGTAGTCTCCCAGGTCTTATACACTTCTCATTTTTGCAAGAGCATGCGATGTCTTCTTTGCTGCAATTGAACAGATGTGTTCATTTATTTCACCTCTTCATCAGGAAACTTTATAAAGATTAAAAAAAAGTTCCTTAATGGATGCAGTTTGTACAAGTCAAATACTATGGGAAAAAAAAAAAGTGTGAACATACACACACAGCAGTTCTCTGGGGTATAAAGCGCGGTGGAGCTCATCTCGCTTTTTCCTCCACTTACTCTTTCATCCCTGGTCTCCCTTGGGATTTCCTGACTCCGCCATTCCTTCGTCTCTCTCCACTTCCCAGTCAGGATGCTGCATTTCTCCATTTTCACCCTCTCCTCTTTCGACTTTGTCTTTCAGAATCAATCCGAAGGATTGCTATAATCCTATTCCACAGTTTATCTTTTCTCCCCCTTTCTCCTGCACACCCCACCGCCCCCTCTACTTCCCCCCCCTGTGGGGTTTTATTCTTGATGAACTGCCGCCTCACAACGGTTTGCATCCTGCCCTCCGATGCCTCATCCTCATCATCTTCAGAGAATAGAGAAATTCAATATGATGCTGTCATAATTGCAGGGGCAGGGTGAGAGAGACGGAAAGAGAGAATGCAACAGACAAAAAGAGATGAGTAGACGAGTGCGAAAAAAGAGGTGGGAGTTGGAAAGGATAAAATCTATATTCATTCCCTCTAACGTGCCAGCGATAACCACAGAGGCCAAGCTCCTCTTTTCAAAGCTGTCTAAACGAGGGCGCAGCTAAAAGCCCTTCGAGCTTTTCAGCCAGGCCTTGCCATAGCTAGCTTGTCAATACAGCATGGCCACAGGCTCAGAAAGAAAAAAAAATACAACAACAAAAGAAAAACACTCTCAGGGCCAAGCGTAAGTCTGACATACAGTTTCTGTATTCTCTTGTCTCTAACAGCATGCGAGTATCAAGTCTGCATCTATCATAGATTACTCAATTACTTAGTTTGAAACAGAAGAAATACAGCAGCCTTAACAGGGCAGTTTATTGAAATTACACAGAGACAGAAGGGAAATGGGCTGAGAGAGACAATGAAATGACGGGGGACAGGGATGTAGAGGTACACGTGCATTAGTGTAGGCTGTGAGAAAGGAAAAGGTGTAGGTCAAAGTATAGCCATGCATGGGAAATAGTGCTTCATTGCCTTGTCATCAAACAGATGATGTCCTGTACATTCTTAGTAAATAAGGACATTTCTTGGAGATTCAGTGAATTGCAATCTGTCTGTAACACACAAGGATCTGCCTCTCTGTAGCTTTTCAGTATTAAAATAACTGCCAGTCGATCTTACATTTCACATACTGTGAAAATGCCTCTATAGGCAGATATTTTGCATTAGGCCTCAGTATTGCATTTCTTTTTATTTTAGGTCATCAATAATGTAAGGGGGAAAGGGCTTTTAAACACTGTCCAGCTGCAGTGTGTACATGAAAAATGTTAGTAGGAGAATTATGACTGAAAATGTCTTTTCTTTGCACTTTGGGTTATTTCTTTGGAGGTGCATCAGCTCTCATAACAGCTTGACAATGAAAAAATAATGCATGAGGGGCCTGTGGTCCTTACCAGTTTCCCAAAGACAAGGGAATTAGGACTACAAACTGGCATCAGTATTTTAGTAATCACACTATTGTGTGCTGTACAGTCAAACCTTTTTAAATACAATAAAAGTCAATAATAAGCCACTAATTTATGATGAAGTCACTATTCAAAGCACTTCTATTCATATCAGCAGATATGACAGAGTATTATAGAATACCCCACATAGCAATTAAATGTAAAGGAGATTTTATGCTGGAAATACGAGTGGTTATCAGTGTTATCTTATGTTGGGCATGGAGAAAGAAATAGCAACAATACAATAGCAAGCCTTTGTCACAAACTTTGGACATTTTATTTTATTCACCTTATTTTATCAGGCAAGTCATTAAGAACAGGTTCTTATTTACAACAGCGGCCTGACAAGTGGCGAAGTCACTTAGGGAAAGGGAATGAGGGCTATAAAATACATTAGAAAAACATACAGTTTAAGTGACTTGAAATACAACACAGACAGCAGTAAACATGTACACCGATTGGAAAACAGGTACATGGGTGAAGAGGGAGAAACCGTACAAACCTTTAGCTGGAAAGATATGATGTGGAAAAGCAACAGCATATGTTTATGTATGTAAGGAGTTTGAAAGATGGGGCATTGTCCAGAAAGGGAGGGGGTGTTCTTTAACAAAGGGACACTATAGAGTTGCATTGTGAGAAGTGTAGGATGCAGCGTTTTTGGGGCTCGACCCATACTGCAGTCTATGTCAGGTTATCTCAGCCTCCTGTCTCTTGCAAGTCCCCCAACTTTATGGATATGACATACTAAATGAATGCAGTACCCCTTAGATTATTGAGGGATCTACAGCTAAATGGCAGATTTTTTGATGCAAAAGTTTTTTGGTTGGTCGATTTTGATTTATAGTAATGCAAAGAAATAGTGTGCTAGCTCTGTTTGGCATAGAGGTTATAAACATGTTACACCTGGACATTCTTGACTTTCTTTTGACGAGCATAAATATTCCAGTTTTTGCAATATTACATAACACACAGATACGCCATTATACTGTAGATATCAGCTTAACATGAACATTTATTCAAAAAAATGGATCATGGACATACCAGTGCAGCCCCCCAAAATAAACATGTAGCATATTATCTAAAAAGAGTGATGACAGGTTGCAGTTGCCTTGAATTATGGCCCTCTCACTAAAAGCTCTGATTAAATTGTCAGAACAGGAGCATTTCCATGTCCCCTTGTTTATTTGATAACCAAACAAAATAAATCCAAGGTTTTTGCAGCAGCTCTTGAGGAACATGGACATAATTTATTCAGTATCTTGATGAACTGCATTTTGAAATACGTAAATCTGTTGAGTTGTTAATATTATTGTTAATGATCATATTGACTAAGTGAATACAGCTGAAATGCAATCAAAGGTGACTGTGCTGAAGGCGCTCTCATACCCTCCTACACACAGAAACATGAGACAACACACTGCTGTGATCACTGGGGAACTGAGCTGATCAATAACAAGTAAATGATGAACTCCTGCTGCCTCGAGCTTGAGCATTACTGAATATTTACTATTGGCATTACACTGAGAATATCTTGTTCAAGAGCCACTGGCAATAAGGTGCAGATGGCTGCTGTGCTATACCTTTAAAAACAATATTGTGACAGGGCAGCTGTAGTACGGGTCAGTGGTTCTGTGATGCTGTTTCGATCTACAACAGATGGGGCCCCTGCAACAGCGCTGGAAATCCCCTGGTATGCCCACAAAAAACAACACTGAACTCTCTGCCTCCATTTTACATTCAGGAACTGTGTTTATTTGAAGAACTCCTCCAAACCCATTATCTAATGACATGACTCAATGAGTCACTATCCCCCAGATGCTGAGGGAGAAACATTGGGTTTTTGGCAAAAGTGATTTAAATGCAGTAGAACAGAGTTTCAAATGAATTTCAGTGAAACAGAATATTGGAATGATTACAGCACATCAAATCTGCATATCTACAGGGGGAATATGTGACTCTGTGAGAATTACCTTGACACACGCACTAACTGCCAAGGCTTTTCTCAACAGTACTCACTTTTCTGCAGGAGGATTTGGAAAAGTTAACCGATTTTTAAAAAAAACTTTAAAGAACCATTAGCTCATGTATCACTTATTAACACCAATGCTTCATGCTCACGGGACCGTGACCACATCTGGTTGGATTTTACCTTGGACTCACCAGAGAGTGTAACTGTTGAACGTGATCCTCTGGGGCCCTATGAATAAGCAGATGTGTCTAAGAGAGGCCCTTATGAGAAAACAAGATTGAAACAATGAACTAAGTGTGACTGAGATTTGTATTCTATGTAAGTGAGACAGTGTTGATGCTGAAAATTATTGCAAAAATAATAGATTGACAAAATACATTTTTAAGACTGGTTATCTTACATTGTAGAAGTGATCCCTTTGCCTATCAAAAGAAAGCACATCACGGTTGCTGATTGATAGCAGATTTGTGTGTTTTTAATACAAGGACAATTCATTTATTGTTTGATCAACAGAGTACAGCCACTTTATCACTTATTATATCATATTATTAGTCTATTAACCAATCATAGACAAACAAAACGTAACATTGAACTATTGCCTAACCTAAACTTATAGCCTACATTATACTGTACATGCTTTTCTTTTCTTCTTGCACTCACATTCAGCCACTACTTAAATCAGAGACGTTCTGAGGTGCCAAACATCCCTACCAACCACCACAGGACAACCGTTTCTGATATGTAGGCTATGTTGTATTTTTGCAGGCATAGTTTTGACAAAACTGTGTGTGTGTGTGTGTCCATTTTATATGCCACATCAGACAAAAAAAAACTCTTCAAAATGAAGCATAAAAAAAAAAGAATTGGTCTACTTTTATGACAAATTGGCGAGTTTGAAACTCTGGGCTATTTTGGTGTCATTCAAATCTGGCAACCCAGGGCAAGGGAGCTAACCAGAAACTATTTGTAAGCCAATACACCCAGATGAATTACATAATTTATTCACAAACCTTGGACGCATGAAAAACAAAAACAAACATAGGTAATTTGATCTACTCAGTCTCATTTTCACCACATTAGAATGAGTTAATGTTTATAGAAAGCCAATTGATGATCCGACCCACAATGCCTTTTGCCATCTGCTAAGCATAGAGGATCTGAATGGGCACAGGCTGCTGTGTTCTTGTAGCCATTAGGTCCATTGATAGCTCTGCAGGGTCACATAACAGCAAGGCAGTATGAGGCCATTTTATGTGACCAGATGCACCCTATGGTGCCAACACTGTTCTCCATATTATGATTACGACTCCATACTGTACACACTGCTCAACTAGGGCGGGTTCAGAAAATACTAGGATGATGTCGAAATATTCGCACTGACCCAAAATTGGCATATCAATTCATAAGTGAACCTTTTATGGCAGTTCAGTAGAAGAAGGATGTCAATCTTCTTAAACCCTCCAAGAAATAAAGGTTTTCCTTCTTGACTAGTAATGACCCTGTGTTTTATCAAGGTGCTTCCATGAAATACAGTGAAGGTCAGGAGGAAATAAGTTTGTTTTAAGGTGACTTTTAATATTTATAAAATGTTAGGCATTTGAATAGAGAAAAATACATTTAAAACTACTTGATGCACTAACTACTGTCCTTTTTTTTTTTTCCCTTTTAATTCACGTGTTGTTGGCCATTTTGCGACAAGAACACCAAACGGGTGATATTTGAGGAGATTTATTTCCCATCTTTTTCTTTTCAGCTCAGTTGGGGCAAGATTGAAAAATCCATGTAGGGATAAAACAGAGAATTCATCTCAAGTCTAACATGTTGTGTGGACATGGCACCTTGACCTCCCAAGAACAAAACCACTACCACAAGTCCTGAGATTAGTCATTTTCAGTGGGAAGGGGGGCAGTACATGTTTCAATCGATGAAAATGTCATCAGGAACAAACCTATTTTCCTCAGCTCTGTTGTAGATAAATATTGTCCAATCCTGCACCGTCAATTCCCTTCTGCTTTCAAACGGAGGCCCCCCACACACCCCTCTCAGCCACACACGCACGCACACACGCACGCGTGCGCATATCACATCATAGATTGCATCAAGAGTGAAACACAAAAATCCAAGGAAGGTGTAGCTGCTGGTGATGGTGTTTGTGTCAGATATGGATTTGTCAAGTGTTGATGAATTACATGTTTTGAAACGATAACCCCTATCAATCTTCTCAGTCCTGCTTTTGGTAAACGTGACAGACCTGACGCACGCTGAACACACACAAAATCGATTACACAAAAATTGTGCACACACACATCAGTAATAGGGAGACAGAGATGGATGTAAAGAGAGAACAACATATGGTTTATAATTCCTGCCTACCCCCGTACAGCACCCCCCCTTCACGCTCAAAAACAGGAGGCGGCGTATTAACGGATGATTTCAGGGCTCTGAAACATACAAACAACTTGACATTTTCCGCTGAATGAAAATTGAGACCTGTGAATAGAAAGAAAGAAAGTGCTGCAGGTAATGAGGGCTGGCAAATGGAGGTACTTCTTCCTCTATTCTTTGGTCGACGGCGGTGTGTCTGGTTTGTCGACTTCCAGGCTGTGTTTATTAATCTTTGGTCTCGCAGAGGCTGATTACAACAATCTTCTTCTCATCAAAGTTGGAAGTTTTTCTTTGGCATCAGATTAAATTGAAGATGTTTCTCCTTCAAGCGTTGCTGAGGAAACCGATAAAGTTGAGGCTTTCAATCAAATGAGTTTTTATAGTTTCCACGGTTAGATTTATTGGAAATGTGTGTGTGTGTGTGTGTGTGTGTGTGTGTGTGTGTGTGTGTGTGTGTGTGTGTGTGTGTGTGTGTGTGTGTGTGTGTGTGTAGGCCTAGGTGTGATTGCGATATCTTAATTTAGACTTCTGGTGCATGTAAGAGTGCACATCTGTTCTTCTAGCACATCACAATGACATCAATGCAGGGCCTCAGCTGTAGCAAGCTCCTCAATGGGGCCTGTGTGTGTGTGTGTGTGTGTGTCATCAATTGAGAAAGTAAAAAAGGCATGGATGTTTGTGTGTGAATGCAGCTTGCATGATTCTCTACTTGCATGCATTCGTGGTTGTGTGTGTGTAAATCGGGCAGGTGGCCATCACTGGCAGAGTCCCTCTCCGAGGATGTGTCTGAATACAGAGGGGCTGTTGTTAATTGTGGGTCTGTCTCTCTGTTCTCCACATCTGAGGGTCCATACAGACCTCCACAGGCGCCCGCTTCACAGTGTGTGTTGGCAAGACATTCAGTCCCATCACACTGGGACTCTCTTCCTGTTGAACACCAGGGTGTTGGGGCTTTTCACACCACAGATCAGAGTCCAAGCCAAGAGAAAGAATAGGAGGTCAGAGGGGTGTGTAGACGGAGGAAATGGTACCAGGGTAATGGATGCATGGCTGAACAAAACATCAGGCAGGAATACCAGAGCAAATTGGCCAATCAAACACTGACTGCCCTTTTTGTTTCAACAATTACATTGTCTTTGACTTAAATAAGAAACATTTACATATATTTGTAAAATCACAATTTCGACATTGTTGCAATACAGCGGAAATATATAGTTCAAATATTTTACAAGTTATGTATGTGTATATAGCTGAAGGAGTATTTTGACATATGATTTGTTCATTGGACAGTTTCATACCATCTTATACAGTAATATGGGTGATTTTGATTACCTGTTTTTCTAAGAAGAGTATGCAAGAGAATGTAAAGCAGGTCTTTTTTCATCATTTCATCAACATGGTACAGCTTGGATGCCAGTAATAACCATCACTTTTATTTTTTTCTTTCTTTCAAAATTTTAATGAAAAACAGTCAACTTAAACTCAAATAAAATAAACATATTTTCTTGTGAGACACAGAAACTCTCTAGTTCCCCCACAAGCACATACAAGATATTAAAAAGATGAAAAAGAATAGAAAAATTTGGAAATATTGTGCAAATTGGGAGTTGAGCTGTGGTGAATCAGCACTGATTATACCTTACAGCTTGTTACCCCCCACTGCAACAGTATGAGTCGCAGGCCAACTCGATTGGAGTGGACTTTCTGAATCAGGGTTTTATTGGAAAATAAACAGTAAGTAACAGCATATAGTACATCAAAACCTGCAATAAATGTTTTCAATTATTCTGTGAGTCACTTCAAATAAGCTCCAGAAAGAATAAGACTTGCCACAGAAATTCAGTATTCTTAGTTGTTTCATGTCTGTCTGTACACTCATATTTTCCAGTCCGTACGATGAGAGCCACTGTGCTCATCACATCCTGTTGGTCTTGAGTTGGAAAAAGCCAGGTTTTTTATAAATTGACACAATACCAGTTTTGAGTAGTATTATTTCAGAATGCGTGACATGAAAACTGTTGTTAAACTGGTATCCTGAGATGAAAGTGGTGTTTAAATATTCAAAGCAATGCATAACGCTACGCTGCCTGGCCAGGGAGAGTATACAGAAAAGTATTTGAATGAAAAATGGCAGCCACATGGTACCTTAATTTGAAGCTTGTAAGCAAGTTGGCTTTCCAGACTACACAGAAAAAAACTGCTCTCTCAGGCCAGATTTTTATTTTCTTGTTATATTGTTTTCATTGTGACTGAAAATAAGTTGAAACCTTTCCACGTTCCCTTCTGAACCAGTTTGTAAATTACTCTCAAACAGTAATTTAAGTCTTTCTTTTTTTTATTTTTTTATTTATTTTTTGCAATAATTTGGAGCATCAGATTGAATTAACCAATATGCCCATAAAATTTGGTGCAGAGGGTTTGAGTTCCTCAGTGAAATGATGAAAGCGCAGTATGATCCAGGGAACTGACATGGTCTCTGAACATTTTATTTATGAAAGTTGATATTTCTCTAAGTACTTGATTTACACCAAGATAAATAAATAAGGAAATTAAATATAGACAGTTTAAATGTGTTGAAAAATTATAGTTGAACTGAAATTAAAATTAATGTTACATTATTAATACAATATGTCTTTGTTGTTTAGGCTTATTTGGTCAAAATTGTTATTAGTTAGCCTAGCTAATTGTTAGCCTAGCTTGCTAGCTTCCACTTTCCAAGTAAAATACAGCATGATGGGTCCTTCAAAACGTTGAATTTTGAAAAGGAACAGATGCCTCAAATTCCTAACGGTACATAACCAATGGTGGTGATAAAAGGGAAAAAACCTCTTGTATGACAGGCTACAGTATAGGGTGCTCAGTGCACCATAATTCTGTATTTCTGCCACAAATTTCATTTTGACTTTGAAAGTTTGGACCTTATCTAACCTTTTCTAAAATGTTTTGTACATAAACACTTCAGCTAATAATGTGTGGTATCATTTATTATAACTTCCTGCATGAAGAAAGCTTTAAATCTTTTTTAATCCTCTCACTTGTTTCTGTTGATGCATTTCTTACTTGGTGTGTGTCATTTCTTGCACCCCCTACCTCTCATCTCACTTCTAGCCTCCTTTGACCATTTCTCCTCATTAAAGGTTCCTCCCATTTCACTGACATTGTTGTGCACTTGTCTGACTAATCAGCATATCCTGTTGTTTGAACGAGGTTTAACAGTGTTATGCAACAGTGTTCCATAACACTAATCATTAAGTTCAATTGATTGGCACATTAATCAGAGGATTTAATTGGACAAGCACATGAATGCTAATAAGTGTCTGATTTGACAGAAGCAGAAAGCTGTTATTAGATCATGCATCATCATTACCCACAAACTACTGTACCCTGTGCGAAACAATCGACTGTGATAAACTTTACATAAAGTGTAAGTTATTGTAAATTAGTAAAGTAACATTGAAAATACTCTATGCATATGTCACATTGCTTGCTCTCTCTATGTCCCCTGGGTTGTCTTACACAGCGGCAGTCTTGTTGTCCCATGGTTGGACTGATCAGCTCCCCTCTCCAGAGGTCTGGCGCTCTGCCCGGTGGTAAACTCCAGGCCCTGCGGAAATAGATGGATCAATTGATTGTCAGCATATGCAGCTGCAGGGATTTAAACTACGTTAGGCACAATTCAAACATGTGCCACCGTCCTGAATATGTTTAATTGATCCATTGGTCTGTGGCTCCTTCTATTACTGTTCTAATAGGCCATACAAACAAAACTGTAACCAGAGTCCATACTGTGGATGTAAAGTTAATACAATTATCACAAAAATGGTAAGTTAGCAAAGGCACTGATTAAAAGAAACCTTTCAAACAGAAAATACATGCTTATCATGTCTAATGACAAGTTTGCCACCTACTTGTCTGGCACTCACTTGCCTGCAGGTGCAGTGACTGACAAAATGTAGAAAACAAGTGCACATTTAAATGTAGTTGCACTGTAAGCATGTGAATAAAGAAAAACAATAGTTATCAGGTAACTTTGGGAAGCTACTGTGCACCTTTGATATACAGCATTTGACACATTTATGTTGCTATCAATGATTGCACAATTCTATCATGAATAGCCTCAATGAGAATACAACAGCTATATTTGGAAATACCAGTAAGATGATGCTCTATCAATTGAGCTATACACAGGATTTTAAGATTCATTGATCCTAAAGGACAATCTGTAGAAGTGACGAGAAATACGCAATGAGCATTTCAATCAGGAGAGACTTTGTTGCAGATATGCAATGATTTATTGAACATATGCATGAAATGTACAGTACATTCTTTGGAGATTAGACTCCACCGTCATTTTAAAAATCGGAAAAACTTTTAAAAGGGGTAGAAGCCGAAATATGAACCCCCCGATGGAGTCCAGACACTGATGGTGGCGTGAGGAGCCTGAAGATCAACACCGAAAAGCCGCTGGTAGAGGCCTGCCGGATTAGGACCCAGGAGCCGTGAGGGGCAAAGACCGGAGGAGCAGGGGAGGAGGAGGATGGCGCTCTTATCCTGAAATGACAACTGAGCAGCAGAGAGAGACGGGTTTAAAACGGGGATGACATGCAGTGATTGGCTCGTGATTTTCGTGGCCACTTCTGATTGGTTAAAAGAAAAGTAAACACCTCTACGGCTCATTCGTTTAGAGGAGAGAGAAAATGATTATGTTTTAGAAGTCTTCCTGAAAGAATTTGCGCTGAGTTCCTTTAGAAGTGTCTCCATCCTCATGTTTTGTCTGAGACTAAAACCAATCTTGCAGCCAGATATATACAGCTGTACAGATGTACAGTATGTGTGTTTGACAAACATATCACACCTTCTCGATGTCTGTGCAGAAAGATCTGGGGAACGTAGATGTGTTTTTGTCCGTTTCATGTGGCTTTCCTTTATTCGCGTTCCCTGGTGATCCATCCATTTCTGTGTGAGAGTACATGTTGCAGCCAGTTGATTCTCAAATGTTGTTTTCATGCCAAATAAAAGGGCAAATGCTTTGAAAGGTGTGGCAGCTGTATTCTGGGCATTGCACCGCCTCTCCCTGCAACTGTTAATCAATGAGAGCACATGTGGGAAGAAGGAGATGAGAGAGACTTCCAGACAGTCTAGTAGACATGAAAACAGCATTTAGCATAAAGACAGGCTGTTAGCAGACTGCTTGTTTAATTCAGCTGTTGTCTGGAACCACTTGCTACACTGTACACCTAGACACAGTCTGGGCATAACTGCAGGTGCTTTAATTAGAAACTAAATAATGAAACCGAATGGACTGGAGTGAGCCTAAAGCAGGAAAAAATGACCAGTGGCCAGACTGAGGGGGGAAGAAAGGTTTCTTAATCATAGCTTTGTGCCTTGAAGCATGGTAAGTTTTAATGAATGATTGATTGAAAACCAATCAGAAATGGTGGTACATTAATACTGCAGGATGCCAGATGACCTTTTCCTTTGAACTGAGTGAAAAATGACATTCCAGCTGAAAAATAGGATGGCGTTTAAAATAAAACAACTTATTACGCATTTCCCCCCTCATTTTAAAGCCAATCCCTTAAGAAATTTCAATTAAATTGTCCGACTGAGTTCTTCACTTACTTTCCTTAATCTTTCTCTTGGCTTATGGCAAAGTGTGATTTTGTTTTTTCCTAAATGTAATTTCCAATTTAATAGAAGTGCATTTGTGTTCCCTTATGTTAAGAATTAAAATGGAGTTGTGTATGGGCGGAGATGCATTCTGCTATGGTTGAGCACCCCTTCATTCAAACTCTCTGTACCTTGAAGGTGAATAGTCCAGTGCTTATATGAACTCCATAAATTGAGTTGTAAGACTTCTCCTTCTTGTATTGGTGAAGGTGAGGCTCCAGACTTGCCGTTGAGAAGGTGTTTGCACCAGGTCGATTATAGATGCAGTCAGTCTGGATGAGTCAGTTCACTCAGAGGGTTATATTTTCTCAGGAGACATTAAACTCTCTGTGATGAGTATTATCTCCATTAAGAGAGGCAATGTCATGGCCATTTATATGATTATTTTTTTTACAAAAATCCAAATTAGACCCTGGCAATTTGATGCAACTGCTGTGGTAATGCTATAAACAAAAAGCACAAGCATCCCTCATACATGTCATGACTCAAATATGAGGCATGGCTGCTGACGGATCAGAAATCTTTTAGAATTTTTCAGCGAGGCCTTGTGATTCTGGGCTTCAGATTCAGAGATATTAGAGACTCTAATGAGGACAGCCCAGAGATCTGTGGACCGTGCAACCCCTCCTCATTTCTCCACAACATGAGAAGACAAGCAGAGAAGTGCCTACAACCCATCCCCAAATAAGTGATGAAGCTTTTTGTGCCTGCAAAACTTTTTTTGGGAATCACCCAACATTCCCTTTGGAGACAAAGCAATCCTTCACATCAAAACAAAAAGACGTTTTGTTTGTGCTGCCCCTAAATTATTCCCAGCTGACACAGCTTGTTAGTCGTCGTCCCCCCCTTCCCCCAGAAGCTGTCCCTGGGACATTTGGCATGAGGAGAGTCACAGACAGTTATGTAAAAGATAATGAGTGCCTGGCATTGGACTGACAGAGCCCATGGGTGTTCTCGGCTCACTGTCTTCGAATGCAAAGATGCGCATGTGCATCATTATTGTCCTAAATTAGTACATGCATCTCTGTCTTCAGGCCTGTGCTGATGGGTTGTCATTCATGGTTGGTTAAACAAGGCTGGTCAGTCAATGTGTGCCCTCTAGTTGCATTCAACCTTGCTTTCAGCCACATCAGCCTATGGCTAACAAGTTGCCACCCTGTGCTGTTAATGGACAATTCTGTGGTTCTGACATGACTCAATCATGCTTTGCTTTCATATTAGAAGATTACTGACATGCTAATTAATCGGCCACTAAGCCCTGCTCGCCTTAGTTACTGTTGCTACACCTGTCAAGCGTGCAGTTAACATAATTATAATTGTGGCAGATTTCGTACTAGGAAATCATGGTCATCATGGCAGAAATGACCGCTGTCATTGGCCGATTTTAGCGAGCTATTTTAGCAATATTAGTATCTATCTGTTCATTCATTTTAAATTCTTGACTTGGTTAAAAAACTCTAAGGCTTTTTTTTATTGTCTGAGTTGAATGGAATGAAAACCTATACACTTGATAGCTACAGTAAATACACAATATGATAGCATGCTAATTCAGTAGTAATACAAAAAAAGACTACATGTCCCTGACATAAAGTCAGCAGTTGATAAAGGATGTAGCACACCTGGAAGTAAAGGTGCTGCATGTTCTTGTATTGTAGTATAGTACAGTATTACACGTAAAGCCATTCAGACGTTTACAATAGAAATACAAAATATGTTACTTGGAAAAAATTCAAACAGTACGTTTCAGTTTTACATAAGAAAAAGTTGCAGTGGCAGTTAGCATCTAAGACCGGTATCTGCTCACACACGGTGGATGTGGCGGCCCTGAAATGAGCTTTTTAAAAATGTAACCTGTAAACTTGCACTCAATAACAGTGAATGATATGCTAGCCTTGGATACAATGCAAGGTTATTACTGTAGGTAAATCTGGTAATCTCAAGTAAACTGAGCAGGCAAATGCACAGTTTAATCCATTTTTGTTCTTGTGTTTTTGGCTTTGGAGAGGTAGTAATAATAAGACACGCTCCATGCCGAGAGACTCTTACTACAGCCCCATGTGGAGAAATCCAAAACTTAACAATGACTTAAAGGTCCAGTGTGTAACGTGTTTAGTTGTTCATTATCAACATCTGT
>NC_041350.1:18643713-18688713 GCF_004354835.1 Perca flavescens
TATTTATTCAGTTTTCTTATAATATATATACTGCATAGTATATCTATATTTACAACCATTATTATGTCAATGCTACTACATTGCCCGTATCTGTACATGTTGTTCATATTACATAGCCATATTTATTCTGCTCTTATAAGGTAGCTGCTAATACACTACACATATTTATTAGGGCTGCAGCTATCGATTATTTTAGTCATCGAATATTCTACGATTATTCCATTGATTAATCGGATAAGAAATACTTAGTAAGAAATACTTGGTAAACAGCAATAGTAAATATTTATTATTGCTGTTTACTAAAAAAGGAAACCTGTCGCTTGTATATATACAAAAGACTGGTTTCCTTTTTAGAAAAAGCAACCTTTTTTATTGCCAAATTCCAAGAACCTTAAAAGAAATACATTACAATAGTAAATTTTGGTGGCCCAAATGTTAATATTTTTTTTACCCAATTCCCCTTCTTGCCTCTGGCTCTTTGCACTGGATATGCAAATACACAGCCTAATACACAGTGAGGAGCATAGATATATCTATGGTGAAGAGAAAGAATAAAGAATGCATGCTGGGGGAGGACCCGGTTTGTCTCCGAAGCAGCTACATTTCCAAAGATTAGAAGCAAACTAATAAAAAGTTACACTACAAACCGACAGCTTTCGTTTTAGCTTGGTAAAACATCGCTATTAACAGAGTAGCATGCTGCAGGCTAGTTGTGTAAACAGCGGTGGACGAGAGCAGCAGGCGTCAACTACCTTGTGTCGTGGTTGGCTCCATGGAATGGATGAGTACACTGGATGTTTGTTACAGAGATGTAGCAGCATTCTCTCGCCTGTCTCTTCTCTTAGACCCTCGCTTTTTTCGTCTTCCTTCATTTGTAATATGGGCCGTCAGTCTTGTGTCCGCAGAAGCACACACCTCTTGGTCGCTAGTAATAATCCTCCGTGAGGAGACACAGTGAGCCGTACAACCTTAATTACATTGATTTAACGAAGCTTGAGGCAAAAGAATTTTGCTTGAAGATTTTTTTATGTCGAATTATTCGAGTTATTCGAAGAATCGTTGCAGCCCTAATATTTATATTTAATTTATATTACTCCAAACCACCTTCTGTAAACCAACTGTACACTGCACTATTATACACTTGTTCTGTCTATACTTGAAAATCACATTG
The DNA here is from genome assembly GCF_004354835.1 of Perca flavescens. Taxonomy (NCBI): domain Eukaryota; kingdom Metazoa; phylum Chordata; class Actinopteri; order Perciformes; family Percidae; genus Perca; species Perca flavescens. Next base: position 18,644,885 of record NC_041350.1, read on the forward strand.
CACTTTTTTTGCACTTCTGGCTAGATGCAAACTGCATTTTGTTGTCTTTGTACTTGTACTCTGCACAATGACAATAAAGTTTAATCTAATCTAATCTAAATACTGCCTCAACGTTAATTAAGTATTAGACAAAGCAAACAAAGTAATTATTGGTGCCATGTGGATACAGAAAAATCTGTTTACAAGGCCCTCAAAATCACCAGTTTTCCAAGTTTTTTTTCCATATCTAGGGCCTTATATAAAACTAATGGGCATGCAGTACAATCATACCAAGAACATGTCTACGTTCCACCCTACAAAGTTTGGGCCGGTTAAGAATTATACTTTTCAAGATATTAATGCCCAAACATGGCCTCCAAGATGAGGTATTTCTGAGATAGTAAAAATGATACGTTAAGGGTGAAAATATGTATGAAAACATTGGAATTTAATACAAATATTTTACAGGTCTTACTTTTGGGACCTAAATATTAGGTAAACAAACTTTGAGCAAAATCTGAGATGGTCCAGCAACCATTTTCCTGGATTTTGTCTGATTCGACACGGAATGACCCATATGATATTTTACATATCATCTTTTGCATTTTCATGCACTGGTGATTTCTTGGAATTGCATTTCTAGTTATACTTATCGCTTTTATCTAAAGCAACTTACATATGTCAATTATTACAAGGGCCAGTCTCCCAGATCAACTAGAAGTTAAGTGTCCTGCTTAAAGGCACAACGGTGGCAACTGGGAATTGAACCCACAACTTTTTCTGGCTAATGAATGCTAGCATAGTTCCTTAGCCACTATGCTACCCCACTTTAACAGCCTATCTACTGTTAATGCACTTTCATTTCCCTCAGATACCAACCTTTTTATGTCTTTCACGAAGGACATTCCCATCAAAAATTTCCTGGTGGCAATAGGAACAGTCTGAAATAAAGATATACTTGAGTGAGTATGTATCCTACTGGAAAGCAAAAGAATTAAACAGCAGAAAATAAATAAATATGTCCTATGAAGTATTATGCTACAATGTACATGTCAACTGATACTCTGTTCTATTTAGTTAACAAATTTTCAATACATTCCCTACCATTACTTTTTCTCCTCTCCTTTTTCTTCCTACTGAGATCTACAGCTGAGGCAGGTAAAGTGGTGACAGTGGCTGGCAGGGTGGGAGTAGGAAGGGTAGGAAGAGGTAGGGGTGGGAGTGGTGAGGGTAGGTAGGGTGGGAGTGGGAAGGGTAGGAAGAGGTAGGGTGGGAGTGGTGAGGGTAGGGGTGGGAGTGGGAAGGGTAGGAGGAGGTAGGGTGGGAGTGGTGAGGGTAGGTAGGGTGGGAGTGGTGAGGGTAGGAGTAGGTAGGATGTGAGTGGTGAGGGTAGGTAGGGTGGGAGTGGTGAGGGTAGGAGTAGGTAGGATGTGAGTGGTGAGGGTAGGAGGAGGTAGGATGTGAGTGGTGAGGGTAGGCAGATTGGAAGTGGTGAGGGGTTTGTAAGGTGGGAGTGGTGAGGGAGACAGGTTGAGGGCAGAGGAAGGCAGGGTGAGAGTAGAAATTGTAGGGGAGGCAGTGTGGTGATGGTTGGGGAATCAGGGTGGGAGTCATGAGGGTTGGTGGAGGTAGGGTGAGGGTAGTGGGAGCCAGGGTGGGAGTGCTGGGGTAAGGTGTAAGATAGGTGGATGCAGCAGGCTTAGGCACTATGGAATAAATATAAAATGTAAGTAATCACAGTCTCTTCATTACTGTTATGAAGGGTTATAGTTGAGAAATGTCATGTCACAAATATAAAAACTGTTGACATAAAAATATGCATTACATTCAATATGCATTGTATTCACAGACATAATGAGGCTAGTGTGGGACAGGTTTTAAGTCTTGCAGGCTCAAAACATTTACCTCAATATTCATATTGTACCTCTATTGTAATTGTATGCTATTATTAATTAACTCAATTTATACCGTTATTTGTAATGTTTATATACCATTTTTTGTAAAATCAATAAATTTGAGTATTGCGATATTTTACTATACTGTATATACAGACATATATACAGTATATATACTGTATACATTTTCAAAACAATGTTATGCACATGATAATGCCTTTATAATGTCACAGAAATTAGAATATCTCCTTACACACAAAGATAGGTTGAGAGTCTACACAATTACAATTGAACAGACGTAGTCTGCGAGACTATTCAATTAAAAACAAAGATAAGAGACGGTCTGCGAGTCCGTTCCGGGTTTTGACAAAGGTTTGCCGAAAAAAATAACCTAGCCTTGTGGTGACGATCACATTGAAAAATATACTAAAGTTTCTGTCATCATGGGTAACGAAACCTCCAAGCCATGTGAAGCCTCAGGACCCATTGTTGGTGAGATGAGCCAAAAATATGGACCGAACTGCTTGAGATATCTGTCTTTAAATTCTTATATTGCACTATAAATTTTATTCTTGTCTTTTAATGTTTTTAAATTGTTTTAAATTGTTTTCTAACTGCTCTTTAATGTTTTATGTAAAGCAATTTGAATTGCCCTGTTGCTGAAATGTGCTATAAAAATAAAAAAAAAATTTCAATACATTGACTCATAAACCCTGCATCGTGTTATGTATCATATCACAACAAAGCCCTTTTGTCCTAACCCTCTCTCTTTGCTGTAGCTTTATGTTATTAAATCCAGGTATATGTAGTAACCATTTTGAAAAAACAACTAAATAAAAAAAGAGGTCGTTGGTTCTCTGGCCTATCTTGCTTAAATAAACACTACAAATATATGCAAATATGTAACTTTATATGTAACTTTACTCTGATTGTGGGGGGAAAAAAACACCAGCATAACATTGGCTGTCAGTGAATTGTCAATAAACCATTCCTATGAAATGTTTTTAATCCTTCAACAGATGTAGATTAAAAAAAAAAAGATAAATAATATTTTAATTTGTAGGCTTTGTGAAACAGAATGTACTGTTATGTGGTTCAATAAAGTACAATAAAGTATGAGAAACTGATTATTTTGTTATTAAACTGAATATGTATGCTTACAGTTGAGGAAGGTCTCGAAGACCCCTTTAATTGTGGCAAATGCCTTCATCGTCTCCCTGGATGGCTGCTCTTCCAGGTGGAGCAGCTGGGCCTTAAACTTCTTCTTCCCCTGCTTCGCCACCAGGAGCAGGGGGGTAGAACCCCACTGCTTTCAATTTATGTAACTGTAACAAAACAAGAACAAAACACCATATGTTTTTGTTTGCACACACAGATACCTGAATGAACAATTAACTAGAAAATAAATGAATGTAACATGCTTACATCAATAAAGGCACTATCCAGTGCCTTTACGGCATTGAACTTTGTTGGTGGTTTTTCTTCAATTTTTTTAACTTATTCATTTTAATTGCCTTGTATGGCTGCTCCTTCCACAAAGGTTGCACTTCTTTCTTGCCACGCCAATCATGGCGTGACAGGAGATACAGGACTTTTAGTCGATCCAGGCATCTTTATGTAGGACACAGTTGGAACAGAGATGGGGTGAGAGGTTTGAATGGAGAAGGATGAAGTAGAGAAAAAAGAGGGTAAGCGAGGTAGCGTGAAAACTGACATGACTTCTGCACAGACAACATTTCAACAATGTCCACAGTAGAGTTTAGAATGTTTGAAACCACATATTGTTTGGATACTGAATATAAACAAAGCCTATGAATAAAATGTCAGATTTACATCTCGATTTTCACCCCAACTCAATATCTCGGACACTATGTCTCATCCTCCCTTTCACAGATACACAGGTACACAAGTACAGAGACACAATCACAGAGACAGCCACAACAGTTTTGAAATATAATAAACAGCAATCTTATGTAGATCAATTTTATATAGGCCTAGTATTTCTATGGGATTTTCAAAAAGAAAATCTGTTTAAATCTCAACAAGTCTATGGGCCCTATTTTAGGATCTAAATAGACAGTCTAAAACGAGCACACACTTGCGCTCAACTTGGCGCTGCAATGCACATGGTATACGATAGGGCCCTATAGCTCCAAGGCCGGCTACACACTGCTAGCGTGGCGTTTCTGTTGCATGTCAGTTGCATGTCATTGCACACCAGAAACGTGTTTGATGCGGCGCTGCGGCTGCTAGCCTTGTCTGTACACATGTATGTTTCCCATTGATAAAAATGCAGTAGTAATACTTAATGTTAAAATGTATATATTTATATATATACTGATTTGATTACAGCAAAGACAACGTTGGCAGTATTGACGGCAAAATAGGCTACAGAATATTTCGTTCTGTATTGACAGGTGCAATATTTGAAAATTGATTAAAACATTTTGTCTGTACACATGTATGTTTCCCATTGATAAAATGCAGTAGTAATACTTAATGTTAATATATATATATATATATATATATATATATATATATATATATATATATATATATATTTATATATATACTGATTTGATTACAGCAAAGACAACGTTGGCAGTATTGACGGCAAAATAGGCTACAGAATATTCGTATACAGAATATACACGTTCTGTATTGACAGGTGCAATATTTGAAAATTGATTAAACATTTTTTTAAATTACACTTATATATCTGCATTTGTGTCAAAACCTCGAGACATTCAAACATCAAAATATCATTTATTAAATGTATTTGTGTCAAAATGACATATAAACATCTTTTCGTATTATATGTTGCCTGGAAACGCTTCCAACACGCTTGCATGTCACGTGAAAAATAGGCATCTGGCCTATTTTTAGCATTTTCGACGCAGCTCAAGCGAACACGCAGGCAGTGTGTAGCCGGCTGCGTGGCATGAGCGTGTCAGCTGCGTGGCGTGTCCGTTTTTTTTGGGCTCCCATGTTAACAGATTAGAGCTTGCACACTGCCTGAATGACACGCACATCTCAGGAAACGCGTGCATGCTAGAAATAGGACCGACACCTATTTTTCAGGTGACATGAATATATTGGAGGCATTTCCATTCAAAAGAGACAGGGAAAAGACTGGCCGCAGCAGCAGCGCATCTGAGACATTTCTGGTATGAATGCACATATAAAACACAACGCAGTAGCCACATAACACAGACAGAATACACATGCCACGCTTGCGGTGTGATTAGACCCAAACGTCTTGTGTCCCCCTCCTTATCTCACGGATAAACATGCACACACACAAACACATTACTACTATCAACCATTATATTTACATTGCATTTACATTATATTGCAACATCTTGAAAGCTGTACAAAAGGTAACGTTAGGTTACATTTGGGTGAAAAAATATCTAAAATACACATTTCTTTCATATTGAAAACGAATGTGTGTGTGTGTGTGTTTTAACAGTTAAAACACATGAACTCAAGAACAGAGGTCATAATTTAATCTTGCTTGGAATGAATTTAGATTTTCATTGCTACAAGATTGCTGATAGTGCTAGCTAGCTGCCCTATGGAAATCATACCAGATATCAAGAAATGCTAGGTCATACAAAAGGTGGGTCTCTATATAAAAATGACTTAAAAACAGGTAACCTAACTTAATGTTTTATTAACTAGGGCTGTCTTAAATGTTTATTGGATACTACCATTGCAACAATGTCCATTTAATTTAATGCATAAGTTGCTAATAACAGTAGCTAGCTAGCTACTACTGACAAGTATTTTAGCTAGCAAGCTAGCTAAAACTATATTGCAAACACAAGAAAATCGTACATTTGTTGATCAGTTGCAAAAGCACATATCGATTGGATTCTGTATACAAAAATAAATATGTTAAACAAGTTGTTTAAATGATAATAATTTTAAATGAATAAAATGATCGTTACCTTTCTGGTATGGTCCTTTCTCAGGGCAGAACGGGTGAGTCTCGCATGCTACGAGATCTCACGTTGCTGCAGCTACGAGGACAGATTTCACGTTGCTGCAGCTTCAAAAGAATGTAACAGCATTACATTTTCTCACCATGCTATTTTGTAAGGTTGTTACATTTTTAGTAGGAGACTGGGTTGGTATATTAGATGAAAACATTTGCAGAGCTGCCAGTTTGGTGGCTCTCTGTGCTGCTCTATAGGTTAATCCGTGCTGACTCTCATGACTTAATCTGCTACATCGAAATGCAAACACAGTTATCCTCCAGGGCTCTGCGTCCACCAAGTTCATAATAAAACCGTTTTGTTTTACACATCATGATGAAACACACCGACAGGTAACCTTAAAAAATGACTGATTGCACTATATTTTCAATTGTTGAATATTTAAGTGATAAAGTTCAGGTGCTGAAGGATTCCTTTTGGAAATGCAACTCTTCATTTGAATTCCACACACTTTTACTTCAGTGCCAGGGTGAATAGAAACCAATAAAAAGGCATTGCAGCTGCTCCTGAACTACAGTAATGACATGAGAAAGGAAAACAGAAAAAAACTTAAATATCTACATTTTTTCTTCTACATCCAATATCAACTATATATTATATATTGAAATAGAATTGAACATGTTTCTCTTTTTCAAATCAGAGTCAGAAAGCTTTGTAGAAGATGCAAACATGAAATAAACTATGTTAGAAAGAAAGTATAAACAAAATATGTTAGACTTTGCTTTGGTAAAATAGGGTTGTTACAGTTATATGGGAGCAGATCCTCTTATGTAGAAAGTCAGTATGATAATAAATCTGGCCCCCGACTAGCATTTCCATGTAAATTTTAGTAACAAAACACAAGGAAATAGGGATGATCTGAGATGGATGGAAATTGAGATGAGAAGGAGGAAATGTTGAGATTTAGGTAAGTAGGGGGAAGGTGATGGAAAGGAACGTGTGTGAGTGTTAGGGGTCTGACTGCTTTAAATTGGATGGCACGTTGCAGCAACGGCTGAAGAATTTTATTAAGAGTCTTTATATCTTCTGCCTTAAGCTGCCCCGATCAGCATAATCCCTGTCCAAACAAGAGATAATGAATCTTCTCTTTTAGTATTTGGGTTAGATAGAGGAAAGCATGATGCCAGTGACGGAAGGGAGAAGTGCACAAATTATTGGATTTAGATTAGGAGGGGCCTATTTTAATGGGTTTGAAGTAATACCGCAACCTTAATGAAAAGTTGCCCCAGGCCTCCTTGATTGTGTGTGTGTGTGTGTCTGTGTGTGTGTGTGTGTGTGTGTGTGTGTGTGTGTGTGTGTGATAGAGAAAGCAGATTGGCCAGTAAGCTGTGCTTAACATAGCTCATTGAAAACCTTTGGGAGAAAGGATGTTATTGTCTTCAGTTTATTTTTTGTTGATTTGCAATGCAGTCATGTCCATATTGTGTTTTATTTTTAGAATGTATTCATTAAGATATTGGCTGCGGTCGAAAAGTCAAAAATTACCTCCTAAGTCCTTTTCCTAACCACTTTTCCTTAACCCCGATAGTAAACATCATGAGGTCAAGGAACGGTGTGTGAAGGAGAATTCATAATGAATTAGGATAAGACAACTGCTGTGCGAGGGGAATCCGACTGTCCTTACACTTGGCTGCAATCATGCGACGGCGGATGTTATTGACGTGGGTCTGCCAGCACATCTGGATACTTTGCCCTGTGCGTTCTAAACGTGATGTTTCATGCAGGCTTAATAAAGTGGACAACCCGGTGGAAAATATTACTTGATCACCACTTTTTCCCCTTCTTATTCTACAATAATTATGTTGAAATGAAAATAATTGTCACATGTATGCAAGATAAACAGAACGCGTTAGACCTACGAATCTACTGTAGGCTACATATTCTATGTTATAAGGGTTAGATGGTTGTGGGTGGGTGACAGAAATACATTATTAATGAGAACAATAGTCTCTAAACTGTAAACAGAGCAGAGCTGTCTTGCTGGCTGCTGTGCGCATTTACGCACGAGGACAGCAGTCAACAGCGTCACTTCATCGATTATTTCTTAAGCTAATACTCAAGTTATGTTTTCTCTGTCAACTTTATAATTACAGTGTTTAGTTTTGCTTTAAATGTCTCACAATATCAGCTACAGTGACATTACTGCACGCATGGAGATATTAACAGTTATTAAAAACAGCCTCACTCAGTAAATCTTTGAAGAAAACACTGATACGTCACTACAATGCATCGTTTAAAAGCAATAGCCTACAGAGACTGTAGAAAGGGTGCAAACGCACGCGCATGTGTGTGTGTGTGTGTGTGTGGACCGTACATATGTGTGCCAACTTGTGAGACGAACACAGATTGTTGTTAAAGTCTGCTTATCTATATTCAATCTTCAATTTACATTTTCTATTCCAATTTGTTCAAAGACACTTTAGGCAGGAGTATAGCGTAACATATTTAGTTAATTAAACAATTTTATGGTAATCAGACTTGCGTTTATATTGTTGTCAGCTCAGTAAATGCAAATATTTTTCAAACTTGCCGTTCCAAAACATGCATTGTTGATTTGTTTGTGCAGCAGCCCTTTTTTTAAAATGTATTTATTATTTGAAATGCAGCCTTATTGCAATGGCAGATAAAGCTACAGAGGCAATCCCTGCGGGTACAGCTAATTTATGGGATGGAGTGGTTAACATGATGCAGAACACAGTCGTGCTCTATTCTTCTTCTGTATTTTTTGCCAAACCAAAGGGACGGTATATAGGTTTTATCCAGAGAACTTGTATTATATTGTCAGGGGATCAACGTATTGAGAACACTGCACTTTTTGTAAAGGATTACAAAAAAAATGTGAACAAGGTTGTCTCATCCTTTTAATTCCTCAAGCTAGCCCTCGTCTTCATAAGAATAATTAAACCAGCCAACCTTGGTCTCTAAAGACCAGTTTACATGGACTCTTTGACACTCTTTGAAGTGGAACCGTGCCAAGTAATCAAAGCAGAAATACCTCAACCTTGGTATTAAAATGAATAACCACAGACAGCAAGACATTTAAAGGAGTTCCTGTGTCTGCTCCCCCCCTTCTTTCCACTAGAAAAAAGTGATGCAGTAAAGAGGTGGAAAACATGAAAGCAACAGAGAGAGAGAGCTGCTGAACAGGCTGCAGTGTGGCAGATACAAAATGGGCAGATATTGGCAGACAGACACAGTGAGATGGAGATGCAGCGTGTGATAAGAGCAGGCATGTACAAAAAGAGCAGTTATGAATCCAATTCCCCCAAAAGAGATTTATAATATATAAATGTTAGTTGCAGCCTTATGTTTACACCTTTGCTTTGTTTGATATGACATGCAAAAATCTTTCAGTGGAAAAGCCAGTGCACTTGTGACAAAAATAATTATAATTAATAAACAAAAATAACAAATAAAAAGAAATAAGAATGAGTAATTTCAGTGTGAAATGTATTTACGTATAAACCACATCTTCTGCTTCCAATGTCACTAGCAGGTTTCCAAAAATACATGACTGCAAAAGGATCCATATGTCTCAATGCTTTTATCTCCTCCTGCTGAAATCAAAGGGCCTCCCCCAGATGTCATAGATATGTAATGCGGTATTAGTTTCCAAAACATCAAAACAAAATCACACAGTACCTTCTAATACTGAAACAGCTAGAGGTTAGAAGCTCCAGACTCCTTAATTTCTCTAATTAATGCACAATTATTTTTTTCCAATTATAGCCATATTGATGAAGACTCAAGATGTGCCACCCTAATAATTAACAGGGTAATATTACGGCTTTCCATGTGCTCACTAGGGTGCGGTTTGAGTGGAACAGTGACAGCATGGTGCTACATTACGCCAGCCTGAAAAATTGATGTGGCTGTCAGCTTCAATTAGAGAGGTAATGTCTTGGATCAGAGGAGTGGGACCGGCCCAGGGAAGGGGTAAAGGAAGAATAGGGAAGAAATACTGTGACTCGGGCTGAAAGGCTACAGCCAACAGGGGGAGGAAAGGCCAGAGGGTTAGAGCTGTGTGAGGAGGTCAGGAGAGAAGCTGCGTGAACGTTTAGGGAGATGTGCTTAGTTACAGCAACACTGAGGCTAATGATGAGAGAAAGGGCTGAAACTACAGCCTGTTAAGGATGCAGCTCATCTATCACACTCTTTATTTCACACGTCATCAATGTATGATTAAACACAATTTCAGAAGGTACAATGATCATATGTAAGCCGCGTGAAATGGGGAACCCCAAATAAGTTACTAAAATCTTTTCGGAGGGGGCCCGATAACAATAAACAAACAGATAATATACAAACCAAAAACTCAATTTACCATAGACACAAAATAGACAAATACAGAATACAACAGAATACAGACACTTCACAAAATCAACAAATCCAGTCACAATAGACTCAACATAGACAAATACTACAGACAGACAGACGATCCCAGCACAAACTATAGCACTTACGGAATAATCAACAATCATATGTTACGAGCAATTTTACCTTTGGTTTTTTTTTGAAGATGGAGACAGAATGCAACACTTTCAAGTTTTCCTCAAGCTCGTTCCAAATCTGCGGTCCCCTACAAACTACACTCAGCCTCGTACACTTTAGTCGTCGTTTTTTGCCAGTGATTAGGTGTTTTACCCTTGTGTCATAAGTGTGCAGGGGACGACTGATTGGAATAAGCTCACACAATCGGTAGTTTAACCTATGAATGACCTAGAATGTCATGCAGGCATTATGAAAGACGTTATAGACCACGTTAATGCCCGTATGATTTTTTTCTGTAAAATCTGTAGTTTTTTCAAGTGGCTTGGAAAAGTGTTACACCATATGACATTACAGTAGTTTAAGTGGGGCTCAAACAAGGTTTTATATAAGGTGAGAAGTGCTGAGTGTGGGAGTAAATGTCTTACTTAAAAAAATAGTCCAACATATTTAGATAATGTTTTGTTAGATGATTAATATGGCATTTGAAATTTAAACGTTCATCAATACAGACTCCGAGGAATTTAGTGGTGTTTACTCTTTCAATAATTTGTTCATTTATTTTAAGACAAACATGCTTGTTTTCCATTTGATTTTTGTTGGAATGAAACACAATGTAGTTCATCTTATTGATGTTACTCACAAGCCCCCGGCTGAGCGCCGCTACGTTGGAGTTTACACCGGTGGACGAGAGGGTCGCCTCCCTACGCCTGTGGGTTGTGGGGGGGAAAACTCTGACTGTTGTTTGTGCATATGCACCAAACAGGAGTTCGGAGTATTCGGCCTTCTTGGAGACCTTAAGTGGAGTCCTGCATGGGGCGCCAGTGGGGGACTCTATTGTTCTGCTGGGGGACTTCAACGCACACGTGGGCAATGATGGAGACACCTGGAGAGGCGTGATTGGGAGGAACGGCCTCCCTGATCTAAACCAGAGTGGTTGTTTGTTGTTGGACTTTTGTGCTAGTCATGGATTGTCTATAACGAACACCATGTTCGAACATAGGGATGCTCATAAGTGTACCTGGTACCAGAGCACCCTAGGCCGAAGGTCAATGATCGATTTTATAATCGTTTCATCTGATCTGAGGCCGTATGTTTTGGACACTTGGGTGAAGAGAGGGGCAGAGCTGTCAACCAATCACCATCTGGTGGTGAGTTGGGTCAGGGGGTGGGGGAAGACTCTGGACAGACCTGGTAAGCCCAAACGTGTAGTGCGGGTAAATTGGGAATGTCTGGAGGAGGCCCCTGTCCGACAGACTTTCAACTCACACCTCCGGCGGAGCTTTTTGTGCATCCCTGTGGAGGCTGGGGGCATTGAACCCGAGTGGACAATGTTCAAAGTTTCCATTGCTGAAGCTGTGATAAAGGAGCTGTAGGCTTAGGGTCTTAGGTGCCTCAAGGGGCAGTAACCCACGAACACCGTGGTGGACACCGGTGGTCAGGGAAGCCGTCCGACTGAAGAAGGAGTCTTTCCGGGATATATTATCCCGGAGGACTCCGGAGGCAGTTGCAGGGTACCGAAGGGCCCGAAGGGCTGCAGCCTCTGCCGTGAAAGAAGCAAAGCAGCGGGTGTGGGAGAAGTTTGGAGAAGACATGGAGAAGGACTTTCGGTCGGCACCAAAGTGCTTCTGGAAAACTGTTTGCCACCTCAGGAGGGGGAAGCGGGGAACCATCCAAGCTGTGTACAGTAAGGATGGGACACTGTTGACCTCACCTGAGGAGGTAATAGGGCGGTGGAAGGAGCACTTTGAGGAACTCCTGAATCCGACTAATACGCCCTCTATGTTAGAGGCAGAGCTGGAGGATAATGGAGGATTGTTGTCGATTTCCCAGGCGGAAACTGATGTAGTCAAACAACTCCACAGTGGCAAAGCCCCGGGGATTGATGAGATCCGTCCAGAAATGCTCAAGGCTCTGGGTGTGGAGGGGCTGTCCTGGTTGGCCTCCGCCAGGGCTGCGCTTTGTCACCAATCCTGTTTGTAATATTTATGGACAGGATATCGAGGCGTAGTTGGGGTGGGGAGGGGTTGCAGTTTGGTGGGCTGGGGATCTCATTGCTGCTCTTTGCAGATGATGTGGTCCTGATGGCATCATCGGCCTGTGACCTTCAGCACTCACTGGATCGGTTCGCAACAGAGTGTGAAGCGGTTGGGATGAGGATCAGCACCTCTAAATCAGAGGCCATGGTTCTCAGCGGGAAACCGATGGAATGCCTTCTCCAGGTAGGGAATGAGTCCTTACCCCAAGTGAAGGAGTTCAAGTACCTTGGGGTTTTGTTCGTGAGTGAAGGGACATTGGAGCGGGAGATTGGTCGGAGAATCGGCGCAGCGGGTGCGGTATTACATTCAATCTATCACACCGTTGTGACAAAAAGAGAGCTGAGCCAGAAGGCAAAGCTCTCGATCTACCCGGTTTTTTCGTTCCTACCCTCACCTATGGTCATGAAGGCTGGGTCATGACCGAAAGAACGAGATCCAGGGTACAAGCAGCCGAAATGGGTTTCCTCAGGAGGGTGGCTGGCGTCTCCCTTAGAGATAGGGTGAGAAGCTCAGTCATCCGTGAGGAGCTCGGAGTAGAGCCGCTGCTCCTTCGCGTCGAAAGGAGCCAGTTGAGGTGGTTTGGGCATCTGGTAAGGATGCCCCCTGGGCGCCTCCCTAGGGAGGTGTTCCAGGCACGTCCAGCTGGGAGGAGGCCTCGGGGAAGACCCAGGACTAGGTGGAGGGATTATATCTCCAACCTGGCCTGGGAGCGCCTCGGGATTCCCCAGTCGGAGCTGGTTAATGTTGCTCGGGAAAGGGAAGTTTGGGGTCCCCTGCTGGAGCTGCTCCCCCCGCGACCCGACACCGGATAAGCGGACGAAGATGGATGGATGGATGGATGGATGGATAACTTAACTCTCTATTTATTATTTCTTGCAGTCCAACTGGACTCTTATGTGACGTAAATAAATTTGTGTCATCAGCAAATAAAACTTTGTATAAAACCATGGTGGAATTAATACTATCATTATCATAAATATATAATATAAAGAGAAGAGGGCCCAAAATGGATACCTGGGGCACGCCAAATTTGATGGGTTTGCTTATGGAAATATTTTCATTAATATTTACATATTGCTGTCTGCCAAATAAATAACTTATGAACCAGCTAAGTGCTAGTCCTCTGATTCCATAATGATGAAATTTATTCAATAAGATGTAAAAATTAATAGTATCAAATGCCTTGGATAAATAAAAAATAAAAATACATATACCACAGTTGCCTTTATCAATGGCATCAATGATCTTTTCAAACAGATCTAGTACAGACATGCATGTAGTACTTCTTTTCCTAAAGCCATATTGGGATGAAGCAATAATATTTAGCTAATCAAGGTAGCCATTTAACCTATTGTACACTACTCTCTCTAAGACCTTAGAGATTGTAGGCAAGATTGATATAGGACGATAATTGCTCATATTATTTTTATCCCCAGATTTAAATACTGGTATAATTCTTGCAATTTTTGCCCTTTTCAGCACAATTCCAGATAGCAGTGAAATATTGATACAATAAGTAAGTGGCTCCATGATATCAAGTGCAATGGCTTTCAGAATTTTACTACAGATTTCATCCTCACCAGCAGTGTACGAGATTCGTAAGTTTGTAGTGATTTTATAGACTTCATAAAAAAGGAATTGACATAGTTGCCCAGCAAGTAATGGTTAAAAGAGATACCTTGAGGTTCGTTTATTTTGTTAAGAGTTTTTCCCCAATGGAGAGTAATTATTAAAGTTATTTGCTAGATCAATGTTATTAGTGAAATTATTACTTAAATGGGAGTGGATGCCCACAGTATTTGGGAGCACGGTGCTGTTAAGGCTTTTGTTAAGGACTTCATTTAGCACTTTCCAAGACTTCTTGGAGTCACCCTGTGTTTTGTCAGTTGCAAAACTGAGCTTATTTTGGGTGGAAAAGTTGGCATATTGGAAAAGAATGATGATGGAGCCCTTTTTTTTTTAAATAAAGCTGGCCTCTGCTTCTTTTACTCTAAACAACTTTTATGTAATCACGCCATATACTGTTAAATGTCTCCACTTTAATAGAAAAGCCCCCAAAGATTAAGAGTTGTCCAGATGGGGGGACTTGTTGCATGTCACACGCTCTATCACCATAGTGGCTAATAACACACCAGAGTACATGTGGATCATTAGAAAATACAAAAGGCATCTTAAAAGGAAGGCATGCAGAAATGCTGTGATGTATTAGAGTTACTAATAATTCTGTAATCTTGTCACATCTTCTTGAATGTATTTGCGTGAGGGTAGTTGATAGAAACACATACTGAGTCACATTTTACTTCAGAAATTCATTTAAGATTTGTAGCATCTTATTAGAATCATTACTACTGACAACTTCACAAAGAACATGACAAATGCATGTACAGAAATGTACAGAGCAACACATTAATCTCTGTTTTATTGTGCGTGTGCGTGTGCTTGTGCATGCGGATGGTACCACATTCATGAGTCTCCTGCCAGCCCAGTGTGTTGAGATTTAGTGAGGATGCAGTTCTGACAAGACAGATTAATTTAAAACAAAAAGAACAAGAGAAAAAAAAAACTGTCCTTACTTATGTTTACACCCACTGCATGCCCAGATTAATTACAGACACACATAGGAAATACACATCCAGGGACAATGTAGTAATTTGTCCACACACACACAAACACACACACACACACACACACACACACACACACACACACACACAAGATAGCACCATGCTAATGTGACATCTCGCTGTGCCTCGGGGATGTGTGTGTGTATATGTGTGGAAGTCAGATGGCAGGAAGTTCATTACTGCCTTACCGCTCAGTGTGAGGTCGCCCAGCGCAGAGCTGCTCACCGGGACCTGAACAGCATGCTGGGAGCTCAACCTGAGGGGGAAACACACCCAGTATGGAGGCACATCCTTAACAGCAGACATATAAGACAAACATGAAAGCATAAATCTGAAAACAAATAAGATAAAGAATAATTTACATCTGCTGTTTCCACCATATATGTATATACATTATTAGTACTCCTTGTATAATTAAATATCTTTGTTGTGTCAGGTACACCTGCTGACGCATAGTTTTGCTTCAGTGACTTGAAATGATTATATTGAAACAGCTTGGTTTTATAATTAATAAAACCGGAAATATACTTCTGCACACAGCCTTAATCATGCACATGAAGAAAAGTGAAACTAATAAAAATAAGTTATAACTACATCTTTATGTTGGAGCATTATTTTTTTACTTTTAAAGTGGAAAAACACTAGGGTAAAAACATCTCCTATATTTGAATTGGTTGACTTTATCTGTATAGCAGAGGCTCTGGGATTATGTGATGTTGGAGAACTGTACTCCACAGGAGTGGGGTTGAAGTGTGTGTGTGTGTGTGTGTGTGTGTGTGTGTGTGTGTGTGTGTGTGTGTGTGATTGAGTGCTAGGCCAGAGTGCAGCGAGACACAGGTGTATTAAATTGGGTCAGCGTTTTCATTTCCCAGGGTACACACACACTCACACACACACACACACGCTATTTAAAAGTGAACCCTGAGTGAACACACCTGCACATGCTATGCATAGGAATACACATACATATATACACACACACACACGCACGCACGTGTTAATGCTTCCCAGATAAGTAGGATTAGGAGTTATTGTTGTATCTAGACAAAGATTTTTAGCCTGTATCAGACATAATAAAATGGAGGGAGGTAGTTTTTTATGGCTCCTTTTGTGACTGTGTTTGTGTTCATGTATGAGTGTGCGGAAATGTTTACATGTCCAGGGTTAAACCACAGGGGAGCCGGGGTCAGAGGAAGGTAAACTTCCTTCAAAGAGCTCTGAGCTTCTGTAAAAAGAAACAAAGACTGAACAATCTGTGCTTGTGTTTCTCTGCTTTGGAGTGACCACCTTTCCCGATGTTCACCTTCACATCACGGAAGTCTATTTTCAAATCACGAAAGCCGCTCCATTACAGCAACAACAACAATAGCAGAAAGCAGCAAGAATCAGTACAGGGAAGCTTAACAAAAGACAAGAAGTCACATTGAAAAATACATTGAAAGAGATGAAAAGTCGCTTGTATGCTAGAAAGCAGGCAGGACTGCAACCTTTTTGCTAAATTTTCTGCTTATAGCAATCTAGCATTGCTACATTAGCCTTGAGTTTGATTTCACACCCCATAATAGCTTTATAAAACATTTGAAATATGAGGAGCAGCACAGAAATTGTGACTGACAGTATACAGACAGCTATTATACACTGCTGGGGCTGCAGCTGCAGCATTAACATAATACCAGCACCAGCTAGGGTATGGTAGCCTATAAACATTAGCTACTTCACTTTTCTTTTGCTCCTCTGTCTGCTAATTGTTTTCAGTAATGTCTTTGTAATGTCTTTTTTCTCACGTCATACATGATGTTTTATTGTGTGATGTTATCGTAGCTAATTGAATTCATGGCTCATATGGTGTTTTAAAAACTGTCAGTGAAGCTAGCAGAAATGTTTTATCTTAGCTAGCTAAACATTAGCTTACCTTAGTTATAATCCCTGTAGATTTCTTGCGTGTATCACTTTTCTTCAGCTTTAAACTAACTAATGTTGTAAAGTGGCTTAAACTTTATGAAAACATGAAAAAAATAGTAGTTTAAGTTTAATACTCGTCAATTATTTAAAGATAGGAACAACAAATAGGTAGGCCCAACTCCCAGCAGACATTCTGAGCTGTCATAGCAGAAAAAGCACAGGTGTAGCTGGACTCACTGGCAACTAGGCCACAAAATGAAGTATCATTTAAAGGTCCAATATGTATTATTTATACTGTAATAAATCCAAAAATGACACCAATGCCTCATCAGATATTAAGGAAACATGTTAAACTGAAATACTATCTTTTCTGACAACAATGCTAATTTCAGTATTTTTTCTTTTTGAAATTTACATTCCGTGACGGAATTTATGTTTATGTTTTGGTCTGTGTGTTGTTATCAACGGCCCAGTTTGACAGGGCAGGCGGGTTGCCAGATATACCTGTAAAACGTAAACCCAGCACGCTACAGCTGTAACGGTAGAACAGCCATGAAAGCAGCAAACAAACGAACAGGATCAACGGAGATAGATTCTACCTGACATAAAAAAAAGAAAACAGCATGTTTCTAACAGTTGCGTGACCAGAGACGTAACAACCCCCTGGTAAATATTGGAGATGTATTTGAAAGATGGAGACAGCTTAGAGCCCAAAAGGACGCAGAGTTGGCTTATTTTCTCCTGAACAGGTAAGCATTAGCTTCATGCTAATTTATCACAGCTACTAGGGACGGGCATTTTTTGTCATTTCAACATTTGTGTACTCACATTGAATTATATAGCTAGAGTACCCGAGTTGGTTACTTGCAAAAACAATTGAGACATAGCCAGTAAAGTAATCCCGACTGGTCCTCGCTAACGCCGCCATGCTAACCCTGCTAACTGTTGTCATGGCTGTTTACAGCGTGTAGCCTCTTCAGCGGCCGGAGCCGACAACGGTGAGTTATTTTAAGCCACGAGAGGGGGGCTGTAAATCGGAAAGAGAGGACTGTGAGTTTGCAGTGTGTTTAGCGATTGTTGCTGTAATTCTAAGCCAATGAAGTGTGTCGGCAAGGTAGTAGTATTTTTAGCGTTCCGTATTGTAATTCTAAGCCGAGGAAGTGTGCCTGACTGGCGTGTGGAGAGGACAGTGAGGTTGTTGTGTTTTTAGCGGTTCATACTGTAATTTTAAGCCAAAAAAGTGTGTCTGTCAGTTGGTTACAGAGCTCCGTCCGCGTGAGCACGGGCTTTTATGACTGTCAATATAGCCAGCATCTAACGTTAGCTACTCTGCTGTGCTGTGGAGTAATGTCTGGCTATGTGAGACTAGCATCTAACGTTAGCTGCTGTGCTGTGGAGTAATGTCTGGCTATGTGAGACTAGCATCTAACGTTAGCTACTCCGCTGTGTTGTGGAGTAATGTCTGGCTATGTGAAACAAGCGTCTAGCAACATTGTTGTGAATGCTGCGGTCTCAGCCTGGCAACCCCCGTGAACTTCGAGTTTGGGCAGGAGGGGGCGGGGGAGACGACTCTCCAGTATTTTGAATTGGTAGTGCAGTAACTATTTTAACCGCTAGCTGCCAGTATTACATACAATATTACATATTGCACCTTTAACTGTCTCTGTAAAACGGCAAATAACTACTGTTGCAATTACCACTATTGATGGGGACCACTGATTGGATAATGAAGAGAATGCACTTATAATTTACTAACTCAAAAAGTAGAGATTTGACTTTTATATTGTTGTCTCAAAGCTGCAATAACTCATACAGCTAATAACTGAGAGGCACATTTTCTTGGAGCCACCAGGAAATTGTAGGAAATGAATCCTAATTCTTAACATTCAGTCATGGTGGTTGCCAGTTGTAAACAGCTCCAGATGGGTCATAATCTTGTGTGATGAAAGAGAAGAGTTTCAGACCAGAAGAAATTTCACCTGCTGACACTTGATTTTTATATTCTCAGACTGATGTCAGTTGATTCACTGCATTGACACAGATATGTTCCTGTTACCAAAGTCCCTCATGTCTTTACCACAGTGTAACTATTTCCCGGTCCACAACCACAACTTATATTAACATTAAATTCACATATAGGCAGTGGGCACAGAGAGAAAGACAGAGCTGGCAGAAGACATCACACACACACACACACACACAACACTCACTCACTCACTCACACTCACTCACTCACTCACTCACTCACTCACTCACTCACTCACTCACACACACACACACACACACACACACACACACACACACACACACACACACACACACACACACACACACACACACACACACACACACACACACACACACACACACAAAGTGACACAGCAGGCCTGCAGTATTCACACCTGTCGGGATCAGTCAACACAAAAACAGCACAAAAGCAGCTGGACAGCCTTGCTGGACTGGCGAGGAACATGTATCGTTTGGTCCGAGCTGGAGTGACGTGACTGATCTTACAGTGACATTTGTGTGTCAATGGGGACATGACAGATCAGGGAAATGTCAACTGAGCCGTCTGATTAGACATTATTATGGAAAACTTACAATAAAAATGTCAAAATAGGAATTTTCCCCTGGTATTTAGACTTTTAAACCAGGAGACCATATGGCATATTCATCACCAACCCTGACATATTATTTGCAGCTATCAAGGAGAAGCAGGAAATGTCCTCAGTAGCTTTTCCTGGAGAGATAGATAGGCCTACTCTTCAGAAGACCACCTGTGCTATACAGTCCAGAATGATGAATTTCAGAAAGCGTCACAAAATGACTCTGTTACTGATTCCTGAAGGAGAATTACTCTCTCTTGAAACAAAATAAATAAAACCCACTAACTTTTCCCTCAGCTGTCTGTCTTTCTGTCTTACTGCCTCATTCTTTCTAACACACACACACACACACACACACACACACTCACAATCCGCTGCAAACACACAAAATCCAACTGCTAGACTATGTCACTCGCCACAGGTGCCCAGAGAACTACAGAGTTGTATTCATCAATCTAAGCTTGACAGCTGCAACAAATGCACACTCTAAAACAACTATCTCTCTCTCTCTCTCTCTCTCTCTCTCTCTTTCTCACACACACACACACACACACACACACACACACACACACACACAGGCAGCAAGACACAGAGAAACAGCTGCACTCTGATGAATGCCCTATATTCATTCCACAGGAAGCTGGTTCATCTGTCACTTCTGATGCAACCCTTCCACTCTACCCCTTCAAAACACACACACACACGCACACACACACACACAAGTTCTCTTTCTCTGATTAGACTCCCAGCTGGTCTCTGCGACAAATGCTCCTTTGATGCATCTTCCCGGGGGCCAAAGCCACCATCAGCACTCTCCTCCTTCCACTTCTCTGCTTCTTTCTCGCTCCCCGCTTCCTGCATGACATTAAAGTCACTTCCAGCAGCCCCCTCTCAAACCGTTTACTCCCCACTGTCCTATTCAGCAGCTCTGTCCTCCAGCAAGAGGATGAGAGAAAGGAGAGAGAAAGATGTGTCCTTGCCGTTTTGGATTATTTCCTGCAGAGTAGCCAGCTTGAGCCGTAATGAGATGTCCACTACAAAGGCCTTTGTTTTTATTACTGAATCAAATAAAGGAGTGGGAATACAACTGTGAATACATCCAACTGTACATTTGCACCGGTTTACTTTCACAGTGTGACAACAGCTGGCTTACTTCACCTTCTCACAGGTCGTAAGTCATCAGGAAGCCCATAGGAGTAGTACACTGGTGTGAATGGGAAGATGGTGCAGCACTGACTCATCAGTTTGACAGGGTAGAAAGTGATAATTACCCACTAAAGTGGCAGGTTGCCATTAGTTTCATTGCAGGTTTTAGAATTCTGTTGCTTCTGCAGCTACATTTACATGCACCTGACTCCCCCTGTAACCCAGAGTTGACATGATATGTTTGATAATTAGGGTAAATGTCTGGGAGGATGTGCGGTAGCCTGCAGCAAACATCTCATACTGATATTGCAAAATAAGAGAAGAAACATGGAGGGACGTCTTCGTTTTTTGATTTTTCATCTGTGATTACCATGAGGCGATAGATGAGTATAGAAACACTCGTTTGCATTATGTGCAGAAATCAGATTAAGGTATAAGCATACATATATTTAGTAGTTCTGGTAACAGGATTATGCTTCTGTTTTCAGCCTCAAAATAAAGTGTGTAGATGACAGCAGTTGATTCTCATGTATACACATTAGATGCAGCATCCTAATTGACAAGGAATTATTTGAGTACTGACCCACTACTACTACCACAACTATGTATGCAAGATATGTATTTGTTCCTCATTGTTTCCTCACGGACATATGAGAATATGTTTAGGATAGTAGTATCCTTTGAATACTGTTTCCCCAAATAAGAAAATAGGTTTTAGGTTGTATATGTTATATTGACATGGCATGAACAACTATATATTTAGTTTGTTTGCCAAAAAGTAATTCACAGACTAAAAATAGACCCCAGAGAGGTCAAACTCCCTGTAGGATCTCTTATGGACAAACTGCTATTAAAGCCCCAAAGACAGAAATCATAAAAATTATTTGGGAGAGGTAGTGCTGCACAAAGAGTAAACACCAATTACTGATATATTGCATTGTTGTTGCAGTGTGAATTCATTGTATTTTACCGTTATACAGCCAGGGCCTCTGAAACCAAAGTAATAGGCCATTGCCTTTATCAAAATCATTTTGTTTATAGGCAATTCTCATACTAATTAGAAAAAGTCAGGAAGTATAACGACAATACGAATATTGTGTGGGCTGTTCCAAGCAGAAATATCGGGTTAAATGGAGAACAGTCTAAAATCGAGGCATGACACATTGAATTTTAAATACATTTTATGATAATCGCAGTATTGGAGGTCTTTCAATAAGAAAAGTTCTGTCTGATGTATGCCATTTAATGACCGTTGGATTGCTGTTTATAGACTTAGTGAACATTTAAACACTGCATCTCATGATGTGCAGCTTTTAGTGAGAGGTTAACCTCTGCAGTGAGTTCAGTGTGTAGCAGTGACACGCCGAGACATAACTGGCTTTCTTAAAAATAGATCTATCCATAAATAGTGCCAGCGCTCAGTTTGCAGCAGAGATATGAACCTTTAAACAATTGTCACACTACTTCATGTCATCTATCATGCATGATTGCTGGAGGGGTGAAAAACCTGCGAACAGAAATGCAGAGGATGTATGTGCCAGTTGTTCCTCAAACCCGACGTTAAGTCAGTTTAGAGCCCAGAATGAATGCATTTGAACGCTAAATACCATCTCCAGACAGAAAGCTTTTGCTGTGTGACCCTCGCAGAAGGTCAACATTTTACCACCATCACACTAAAATCCAAGAGAGGGCTTGATCTCACTTTAAAGGCTTAGGCGAGAGCTATTTTTCCAGTGTTGAACTTTTACATTTTATTTCGTGCAAATGCCGCGCACCTACCTTTAAACGCCCCCAAATCACAGCAAATCCAAAGAAATGATGTCACCGATAAAGAAGCATGAGTGAAAAAGCAAAAGGACCAGTCCAGGTAGAGCAGTCAGAGGGAAGCTTGTAAATATGGTTCTTTATTGCACACATGACATTTGTTTTCCTTTTTTTTTTTTTTGGTGTGAGCAACAAAAACTGGCATTACATGTTTTACACCCTATTCAGAATTCTCAGTCTAACCCTCTATAAAAACAAGGTAACACAAAACAAAATAAAGGCTACTTCACATAAAAACTTACAACTCCACAAAAAAAAGAGAAAATCTCACAGATTTTAGTGCACCACTATATGGATGAGGAACTTACAGTATATACCACTAGTATAATTTTAGGAAAAAAATATTATACTTTTTATGCATACTTATCACAGTCAAAAAATAAAAACACAAAACTCCAGTGGGGCTAAAAAATAATTCTCATTCTGTATTTTGGTAGCATTTGCCCTTTAACCACCTGAGTGCTTCATCGCTGAGACCAATACTGATTGGTTTACCTGCCGTTTAACTCATTGGAGGAATGTTTGTTAAACAGAACATAAGAAAAATAAAAGATTGACAGGTGAAAAGGTAGTTAGTAGATAAATGCACTGAATGCCCTGCGACAGATTTGAAAAGGCACTGAGAACTAGGCCAGAGATGGCAGCAGTATGCAAACAGGCGTTTACTGCATACTGTCGTCCAATCAGAAAAAGAAGTTCTCAGCTGATCAAATTCAAAACAGGATCCATTAAGCAGAAGTTTAATGGTGGGAAATGTCTGCTTGTTTCCCAGTTTATATTTTAAAGAGTATGTGCATTTTGCTGAAAAAAATAAATAAAAAGCATGGGCATTTAGTTTCTTTTTGTGCTCAACAAAAAAGCTTTTGGTGAGACAAACGAAGACAGAAAATTGGCACTTGAATGATAAAGTACAAAAATATATAATTTCCCAATCGCAGGAAAAAAGGCACTTTATTTTTTACTCACAGACGTAAAAATATTAGGCAGTGTTTGTAATGCATTGTGCTCTTGAAAAAAAACTCCCCACTTATATTTTTCATCAGTTTGGTGGTTGAGGGGAGTCCGAAAACCTCTGACGTATAAAAGGCGAGGCTTGTGACAGCATAAATATATCGACTGCCAATGGACGGATTTTAGCTTTAATTGAATATGGCACAGAGAAGCCAATCAAAAACATTGAAGGCCAAGCTTATATTATAAATAAAAAATGCATGGCTGACAACACTACATGTATAAAAGGGGGAAAACATGTAAGGCTGGCCAGTAATTCAATCGTTGTCTCTACTTGCTGTTTAAGCAGGTGTTATAGGCAAAAACACCCGTTTTCAAATCAGACACAAAAATGTTAATTTCAGAGAGGAGAGAAATGTTAAGTTTGATGTTCAACACTGTTAATCCTTGTTCTTTGCTTGCTTAGACATGAATAGAATCGCAACAGTTAAGGCCAAGTTGTTTTTTGTTGTGCAGATTTAAAAAAGAAACAAAAAAGAATTAAAATCTGGAGGCATCACTCAGTGGGTTAAAGTAATAATCAGGATTAATGAAG
Organism: Perca flavescens; assembly: GCF_004354835.1. Taxonomy (NCBI): domain Eukaryota; kingdom Metazoa; phylum Chordata; class Actinopteri; order Perciformes; family Percidae; genus Perca; species Perca flavescens. The sequence goes on from NC_041350.1 coordinate 18,668,935, forward strand.
TTAATCTTTTGCTTGTGTGTCAGTGTCAATACCTTGAATTAGTGGAGGAGGAAAAAAGCTGAATAGAGAGAAGAGAACTGAATGAACCCAGGGACGAGTGCACTGACACAGTAGTAAAATGAACAACACATACTGGCAGCGTTTCAGACGAGAACAATAAATACCAGCTAGCTGAAAAGCCATATCAGCGTTTTACACTGGAAGGAACAGTAAGGTTTGTTTTGATCCCAAAGTACTTCATATTGGCATGGTGTACTGGTGTGTGTCTAAGCATTATGGATGCTCCCAAATGGCCCAGTATTAGCCATTATATCAATAAGCTGAATGGGGAGAAGTGTTCACCAAACAGAGAACAGCTGGTGATAACTATAACGCTGCTATCCAGGCATAACAAGCCAGGGAGGCAATGGAGGAAAAAGATTGGGGAGAGCTTTAGACTATCACATAAAAGTCATCTATGTGTCTGTTGTAAATAACTCCCATCTACTGTTTGTGTGCTCATGAGATGTCCTCCTCTCTACATAATTCACAGTAAAAATGTATCCTGTTGAGATGACTAATATGCAGTATTTTGCACAGATTATAACTAATGGTTCGAGAAAGAGGACACCGGTGCAAAATGTGTACAGACATATCACCCTTTTAATCAGAGTGAGCTTTGTTCAGCTGATCCCCCCCCCCCGACACTGCGACATATCCTGCCATCTCACGGGGTCAGTGACACAGAAGGACAGGACGATTAACAAGAGAGTTGTCTCAAATAAGAGACAACGAGACACAGCAGCGGTGTTGGAACTGAGCGGGGAGGGCAAGTATGAAGAGTGTCAGCAGATTTCTCCAGCACAGAGGTGAGAGTGCGTGAGCGGGAGTGAGGGACGCTTATCAACTCGTGCAGTTTCCAGTTAGGTTGAGTGTGCATGTTGAGTAAGTGTATGTAGAGCATTTGTGCACAGTTGACTAGAGTGTGTGTGTGTGTGTGTGTGTGTTCAGTGTAAGTGGTGGCCAGACACCAGTTTTAATTGTGTTAGTCCGTGAACCAGACCAAGGTAATACATTCATGAAACTGGTTAAAAACACAAGACAAAATATCAGCAAGTTAGTAAAATTCTTACTAAGAATGTTTTATTAAAATAAATGCCAAGAGGTTAATAAGAAAAATAACAGCATACACCATGAAAACTAAATGCAAGCATGTAAAAATACTTATGACAAGAAAACTAACAAAGTAGCTAATGAGTTAAACAAGCTGGGAATTGGCAAGAAAACAAAACCAAATATAACAGGGAAAAGGCAACACTCCCCACAAGAGACAGTTTTCAAGATGTAAAAGAGAAGGGATGGGGGGAGGAAGAGAGGGGCTGTTTAGGGGGGAAAAAAGTTGCAGTGGGTCTCATAAAAAAAAGCACTCAGAAACATGATTAATATACATATAAAATGAGATTAGAAAAATACATTATAAACCTGTAACAATGGCTGTTAATTACATTATTATACATGTAGTAGGCAGGCCAGAGAGAATACGGTAGGTATAGAGTTAACCTTTCACCTGATGGACTTATCCAGCCTTTCACAATGACACAGCAAGTTGTAACATTGCAGAGGGAAATTTCTTAATACTGTCATATGCTGAATAGCCATCACTTGCTCCACTTTAATATTGCATTTCAATTTAAAATAACACTGAAAAAGAAAAATTTATTGACCTTTCGGTGTAACAGCATGATGAAAGAGCTATGAATAGAAAAACAAACTGCCAAGGGTAATATTGGGATCTACGAATTCCTCAATTTCTATATTATGAGTTTAATTCACCTTCCAGCAATAAACTGTCAGTTGTTTCAGTAACTGAAAACTATTTGGATGTGAAACAGCATTGCTTGTTTCATTATCCAGCATTTCATTCATCCATTATAAATCTTGTTATTGTATTGATAGTTTGTTGTCAAATTGACATCGAGAGACATGGACTGGATGCTTTCAGTTTGCAGCTGTTGAAACAAATGGGCTTAATGCCAGCAGGGACGATTCCCCCCCATTCCCTATCCATTCCCTTGAACGTTATGTATTTTTCTCAGCTCATGATCAAAACATGTTCTGGCAGACTACTGCATTGCTATTGGCAGTTCGATTTGTTCTAGGAAGTTAATCACAGTCACCAAAAATCTCATTTCATGTCATTAAAATCTAAATAAAAAGAGAAAAAAACCTGCACATACAGCAGAGTAAAGGGCCATCAAGTAAAGGAAAGGAAAAAAAAAATTTCAGGAAGACAAAACCATGGCACATATTTTAGCTGGTCAAAACGACTGCTATTCTTTTTGCATAGAATAACTTCGGTAACACCACGATACGGTGGGAGCTACCCTGCTCAACTATTCAGAGCGTGTAACACTAACAATTCCTCTCTGCGCCGTCTTGGTGGGTGCTGGATATTATTGAACACAACTGGAATACTCAAAAAACAGAAACCACTGTTGATAAGGCACTTTGATTTGATCCTTTTTAAAACTCTCTTGCTCTGATCCTCGCTAACTTTTAAGGGTTATGACTGTTTTGGTCTTCGTCTTCCTTTCCAATCATATCCAAGATAACAGCACTTTGTCCTCACCCACTCAGTTTTTTTTTCTGATTTCCCCCTATACGGTTTTAAACTTTTTATTTTATTTTTTTTAGTTTTTGTAACTGCAAGTAAAGTATCAAAAGCTAAAATTGCCAAAAATAGATTTTTCAATTTTTTTCTCTTCTCCAGCACCCTGTAAAATTATCTATTTTTTGTTCTCTTCTGTATTTGTATATGCAATGACAGATATCTACATTTTTATATATTTATATATATATATTTATATATAAGACGTATGTATAAAGCAATTTGAACAGGCAGGCATGGCTTTCACATCCTATTTTTTTCTTGAGAGAGTTGGAAAAAAAAAGAAGTGTGGGCTCAAGAGTGAGGCTACGATCACAGGGAGGTGTGACACATTGTGGATGCGCTTTTGGAGGGTTCGTCATGTGCTCAAAATAAATGCTTCATCACTAAAATAATCAAAACTAAAAAATGTATTTGCAGGAAGGCTCAGAGTATGCCTACCTGATGTCCTAATTGATGACGGGTTAAAAATAAAAAGACACTTAAAAAATTGGCCAAATGGTGAGATGAAAAAAATTAAAAATAAAGAAATAAACACTTGTTTGGCAACGTGGCTGATGAAACAACTCAAGATAGAAGCCTCATGACAAAAGCATGTACAAGTTGTACACTTCAAAGTGCCCTTCCCCTAGCAATGTACTGTATTTGAGTAGCTTGTTGATATTAGTGTTTATTGCCTGCATTCACCTCCTCAGAAAAAGTAGAGCATTAATGGGTCAAAACTCATCTAACTGACTGGCTGTCTGTTCCAGCTAAAGGCAGGCACCTCAAATTCACACCCTTCCAAACTCTAAAATCACGAGAGAGAGAGAGCCCTCTGTGAGACAGATGCATAATGGCAGATATATAATTCATTGGAAAACCCTTTGGCTAAATATGCACACTTAATACTTTTTTTTGTCTTTTCAATCACAGCTCAGCTAACTCATTGAAATATTTTTCTAAATACATCAGGCACTGTATAATGGATGTAGTGTGGATGGGGGCGTAGCAATGAACAGTAGCTAATAAGCACTGCTCCAATGTCCCCGAAGCCTCAGCACACCCTACTTTCATTGTAGTATTAATTAAAAAAGAAACACACACACAAAGACCCATCAGCCCAAATAGAGACCTTCCCATCTTGCCCTTCATCATTTCTTAGTTTCTGCAGCCTGTTTCAAACATCAGATTGCATTTTGTTTTCCAGAGATAACCACCTGCCTTATTTTGTATATTCAATTTAAGCAAAGCTAATTAGTCAAATATGAATAACAGAGAAACCAATATCAAGTGGAGAAAATGAATCAAAAGTAAAGCAAAAAAAAAAAAAAAAAAAAAAAAAAAAAAAGACAGAAAAAAAAAACATAAATCATAAAAAGCTTTTCTGCAATCATTTCAGCCATGCTTTTTAAAAACGGGACAGAAAGCAGTTTGGAGGGGCACACCCAGAATGTGTCAGCTCATAGTTACATTTTAGAGCTCAACAACTGCACTACATGTGAAAAATGACAGAAATTAAAACAAGTTAATGTGGGAGTATGTTCTCTTTCCTTCTATTTCTTTTTCTCCCCCAATAGGTGGGTGTTTGAACAGGGTGGGGCAGGTAAAGGCTTTTTTTTGGAGGAAGGGGGATGATGTCATTACTCTGAAACCAAATGGTTTGCGTCAAATAGATATTGAACTTTGAGTCACACAAGTGAGGTCACCAAATTAGAGCAATTAAAGGAGGGCGGTTGGGGAGGTTGGGGTGGGGGTCTTTATTGCTATATAATTCAGTGCAGAGTTATGAGTAATACCACAAACACATCCACCCAGTATATGATTAATGAAGAAAAAGAAAGAGAAAGAATGGGAATTTAACTCAATGAACAGAAGGGAAAAAAATGAATATTACACAACTTTGTTGGGTTTTGTTGTGTGTCTGTAGAGATTCTGCATTGGTTTCTATTTTTTTGTCAGAACGTGTTAAAGTAACTGTATGGGCAGGCGCCTCTCTCTCTCTCTCACTTGTGTCCGAGAGGCTAGCAAAAGGCAATTACCAGTTAACTGATCAGCAGGCAGGCTTGGGGCGGCTCGTCATTGGGTGAAGAGTTCAGAGGTCAGAAGGTCATGTGTTAGTTGCCGGTGGCGGCTAGGTGGTTAGAAACAAAAACAAAACAAACAGAAAAAAAAGATAGAAAGGATATTAGTGTCAGCAAGAAGAGACTGGAATGACATCATTTTAACAATAAAATGAATGCAATCTCTTATGTCGCCCCCTGCTCCTAATTCCCTTGCCAATGTGAGATGAACCCAGCTAATCTCAATATTAATCATGACGCGTTCACATCATGATCCCAACTACTAAGCCCCCACCCTGAAACCGGTAGCTCGGCGGTTTAATTTAAGCGCACATTGCCCCCAAAAATTAAAACAGAAGCAAAGAGAGGTCGAACAGACAAACAAAATAAGAACAAAAATCTAGTGTTTTAGTGTCTTTCAAGTTGGAGTGCAAGTTACAGTGTGATTAGTGGTAAGGAGACTCACTAATGTTATGTGAGGGATAACTGACTAGTGTTAAATGTGCAATGAATAGATGAATCGATGTTTTCCGATTCTTTCTTTTTATTTAGCAGTATATTTTTATAATATAAATATACACAAGAACCATAAATACATTTGATATAAAATGCTCGAATATAAATTGACAGTACCTCATGTACAAATGAAATGTTTAAAATGTGTTTTAGCTTCATTTTTTTTTTTTGCAATACACTGGAGAGAAAGCAAGCTACCTCAGCTTATGTCTGTGCGTGTCTATCATCCATAGAAAAATAAAATGCAAAATAAATTTAAATTTCAAGGTAAATGGTGCGTGGTAGCAGCATGGCTACTTGTCTTCTGCCTATCAGGTCTCTCAAATACAGTATAGAAATGCTTCTCCTTTTTCTTTGCTCCTTATGAGCCAAGGAGATAAATCATGTATGGGAACAAGCCTGCCCCATTTTAGGCTCTAATCTCACATCAGAGGAATGTATACTCCTTTAATACTGCCTGCAAAGTACTTTCTGTCCTGGCTTCACAGCTGCATAAACCAAAAGCTGTTCCGATCACTTTTGCCTGAGCTTTGACATATACAACATCTACATAATACTGTATATGTTAAGTACTAAATGTAAACAAAATGTGCATACCACAATCAACCATTTAGCTGGTGTGTGGATGTATGGGGTAGGAAAAGTGGTGGGGGTAAAGGAAAACAAAAAATACAATACAGACGATATACAAATTCCCAACTAAGGCATCGAGGCAAAATAGGCATAATAATCATTGACAGTCATCAATCAATAACAGAGTGTAGCTAAGAGACTAAACTGACCTCTGTCAGCGGTCACAATCCTTTGGTAAGGATGGACCCGCGTGTCATGCCGTCTCACTTTAGTAGCCATTGCACCTAGATTGTAACAGTTCCACAAGGTTAGAAACCATTCACTTTGATCAGGGGAAAAAAGTAAAAATTTTTTACAGTAATAACATTCACATTTTTAACCATTATTATAATGCTTGGATAATACAATACACAGAATAGCAACATAATACAGTTTATAGTACATATACACACACACACACCACACACACACACACACACACACACACCAAACAGAGCTTTTTTATGTGTAGAAAAATGCAGTAGAAAAAAATATGCCTTTTTGGAGTTTTACTTGGTATTTAAAAATGCATAACTTAAGTAATAAAATTCCACAGTGCTCAGAGAGTTATATAGAGGACTCTTTGAAAAGGGGGCAGGCAAAAGGTACAGGCTTCTGGGCTGTCTGGAAAAATAATGTGATTCTTCCTCTGGGATCCAGAGGGGGATTGAAAAATGTGTCTCTTTATTTTGAAAGGTGGGGAAATCCAATACAGCTCTGATCGTAATTGAATAGCGCCAGTCACCACCTGCCTCTCCCTTTTTCTCTTTCACCATTTCTCTCCAGGTCAATCTGTTCACTGGCTGCAGAGACTGTCATTTCCCTCTTATATTTGTCCAACTTTTCTTCCTACTGCAGTGCTTGACACTGCCATGTGTACATGCATACACAAAAACTGTTTGCATGTCACTGTATGTTCAAGTACTACAAAAATGTGATGCATGCAGGGATTAAAAAATAAATAAATCAAGCCCTCTCAGAGGAAAAGGGGACATGGGAAATAAGTTATAACATTCAAGAAGGATTTTGTTCTGGCACTGTCACGTTACGAGCGATTTTGGCTGATGGCTACGCAGCCACCTACACTACTCTTAAGAAGCAGATGGCCTGATATTTCTTTATTCTCAGAGGAGCCAATGGTGGCTAGATACAGTAGTGCAAGAAGCCAAACCAAGTGCATGAGTGTGTGTGTGTGTGTGTGTGTGTTCCACAGGGCCCTGTGCTGCTGAAGGCACCAATCGATAGTGTGAGTAAATAAAATGCACTAAGCTGGTGTAACCCTGCAAGTTAAAGAGAGAAAAGCCAGTCAGCTGCCCCTGTCGGTTCTACACATGGCTCCCAGTGGCACGTCAAATACACAGGTCAGCTAAAATCAAGCTTGTGTCTGCTGCTGCCAGATGATGCCACAGACAACATTAGAGAAGTACTGTGTCAAATTAATGTTGGAAAGCAACTGACAAAGGCCTCTTCAGTCTTAACATAAGGAAACAGCTTTGCTTTTGTTAACTACAGCCTCAATATAACATATGGGGTTCATATCAGGTATCTCTCTGGTAGCAAATGTGTTGAGCTTAAAGCACCATTGAGAGAATATATAGACCCTCATATTGAACTGTACTCCTGACACAGAAACTAAGGGGAGCGTCAGGTATTAAAACAGAGCTCAAGTTCAAGAGGGGTGAGGCTAAGACAATTGAGAGAAGGGGAGGAGTATAAAAAAAAAAAAAAAAGGGAAGACTGGAGGAATTTAATGAACATCCCCAGTGGGAGTGAGAGAGGGACTATCTACAGGCATCAAGGCCTGCCAGCAGAGAACAGCACAGAGAAATGATTTCAAAAGCTGCAGAAATCCGAGGGGATCTGCCGCCAGACTGAATATGCCTCCAGGCCAGTGCATGAAAGGGTTAGAGAGCAGGCTCACTGTATGTGAGTGGGTTTCTGTCGGCGTGCCTCATTTCACACTGAGGCGAATGCTCCTATATGAACCTTGCAGAAAAGAGGCTATGTAAACCTGAGAGCATAATTGTTTGGCGAGAGCGTAACTAAAACAGTGAAGTAACCTTAGTCTAAAAAAAAAAAAAAAAAAAAAAAAAAGAAAAAAAGAGAACTTTCCAAGAGCCTAGCCCTCATAAGCACATTTTTGTCCCCTTTTGCCTTTTAAATACAATGTCCATATGAGCCACATAGCTGGTCATCCCATTACCAAGAGCTTCACCAGCACATCCACTCTGTGAGTTTGTCTGTTTTTGATCCTCAGGTGGACACGACATATTTACCTTTCAACAAGTCCTGACTGTGGCTCATGGCAGCTGCATCCAGCACCCCAGCTCCATGGTAAAACAAGTTGCCCTCCTGTCCATACTGGCTAAAGCTGGCCGCTGTACCTGCTGGACCCATGCTTCCCCAGATTCTCTTACCTAGAACCCCACTGTGCTCGATGGGGTACTCCAGCAGGGAGGTGGGTGCCAGGGCGTAAGGGTAATCGTAAGGGGTGGTGTAGATAAGCCCGCCATCCGGTGTGGGAGGCACCAGGGTGGGGGTGCCGTTGGGCAGCATGGCAGCCATCTGAGTGGGCCGGATGAGGTTCATGATGGGGGCCCCAGATGGAGTTTGGGGCCGGAGTGCCTGGGGAGGCAACACCTGACCTGTGGGGGCCGCTATGAGCCGTTGGCCCTGAGCGTTTGCTGCTGCCGCTGCAAGAGAGAATGCAAGGGTGGCTGCCATAAGCAAGAGAGCGAAAGACAGGAGTAGAAAGAAAGAAAGAAAGAAAGAAAGAAAGAGGACAAGAGATAAAAGTGTAGTGTGGTTGATCATAATCACAGATGAACAGTGAAAGGTGAAATACAAAAGAGGATAAAGAAGAGGGAACAGGAAGTGGCAGGTAGAGAGGGGAGAGGAAGGGGGCAAAAAGGAAAATTAGTCCATGCAATGATCATGGTGGTGAACCACAAAAACCACAATCTGTTGCAAAGGAAAAGTCAAAAAAGCCAAACAAAATTAAAAATGACCCCTTACACCAAAACACAGAAAGCACAAAATGCTGCTGTCAAGCTTACAAATCACCAGAGCAGCTATACATTCATCTTCTGGAAATGGCATAGGTGAGGTAAACAACACACATGCCAACAGAAATGGAGCTGTTGACTATATGTAGAGGAGAAACACTCAATGAAGAGCAGGTTTCAAAAAAGACTGATCAGGAATCATGGCCTGAATATGAACATCACTGAGCACAACGGGAACCTACTACATTTCATTTGTTAAAAAATGTTGATCCCCCACATAGTCAGCAGTCCATTTAACTTGGATAACATAAAAATAAACACACAAAAATCATTTTTCAAGTGGTTCTGCATCAGTACGTGCCGTGAGCTGTGCCACAAAAGCTTCCCCAAAGGCAGATCAATTCAATCAGCTAACATGTAAGCAGATGTTAAATAAGGAAAATTACATTAAGCACTTTAAGTTTAATTTCCTAAACTTGAGCCCAAGTATATAGAAGATCCCAGATTATGATGTTTAAAATCACACTTTATGTACATGTTTGGGATTTATATTATTTATTAATACCCAAATCATAAATGTGATTATGCATTTAGAAATGACATTTGGTGATTCAAGCGCAAACACTGTAGATGTGTGAGCTAGTGACTAACATGCAGAGTAGAGCAGGTAGAATACAGCAATGTGTTTAAGGTTAAGAGTCCGCAAAAAGCAAGTGATACAGAGCAATGGCATCTGGATTGCAGGGAGAAGAATTGATGGAGCAGTGGATAAAGAGGAAAGAAATACGGAATAGAACAGAATGGAAGTTGTCCTACTCATGGTTGGGTAGGTAAACATAAATTGTTTGGAGAGCTTGAGAGAGAGAGAGGTCTGCTAGTGGTCAGAGGTAATATGATTTATGTACACAGCAGGTCTGACTTCACTCTAATTTAATGGATGTAAACAATATTAGTTAACGAGAAATACAGAAAATATAATATATAATTAAGCATGTATAAGCATGGTCAATACAGATTAAAGAGTTTTTGTTTATGATGCAAAATAAATTGGATTGCATAAATTGCTGATATATATGTGCGTATACACGGAGGCTCACTTACGTGCTTTGATGTTGTTGTCTCTGTATGTCCCATTGAGGATCGCTAGCTCCATCAGCTGCATCTTCTTCAAATTGTCTTCTCCCTCCGCCTGTGAAAAACAGAACCTTTAATGTCCATTCATAATAACACACCACACATTTATTCCAAATCATTTCACAAGCTGAGGCCCCTTTATAGGCCAATTGAAACAATCCACATGACGACCATTTCACCTAACTACATGCCCAGGTGTTGTTAAGAAGCTACATTGGGGCAACTAAATCATTTAGACAATACATGTCATCTGTTCTCCACAATCGCCGGTTGGATTGGGTTTAGTGAAACAGAGATGGAGGTAAGCTAAAGTGCCGTTGTCATGGCAGAGTGCCTTGTTGTTACTAAAATGCTGACAGCCACATTAAGTGTGGGAATGCATATTCACAATCCATATCAGAATGATAATTACTGTAATTTTCTTTGCTCCCTTGTGCACAATCAAATGTGCAATAACCGCCCTGGCTAATGTCAGTCCTGTCAATTAATGTTTGGATAAATAAATACAAAAGCCGCAGCCACTGTCATTATCGCCAAATTAGGCGACTGAAATTATTCACGGAAAGCAATTAAGATAGCACCCCTCCTCCCACTCACACCCATCTATTCCTCCCCCTTTACTTTCTGCTCCACCCCACCTCCACCCCCAAACTCAATTTCCCCTTAAGCTACCAAACACTCAATAACCATGACAACACAAAAGCCCATGATTTTCCAGGTTGTACATCATCATTACTCTCCAAACTGAAGGGTGCAAAGACAGGTATGTGAAACTGACGTCAGTTTGTGAACTATTGATTTCATGCCTTTTGCTGCTACCAAAAAGTTAAGATTGTGATGCTTTTTCATCATTTCAACTCACAAATCCAAAGAAAGGTGACTCATGCTACATGTACATACACTCTGCATTGGCACATAAATGCATCATGTGTACACAGAGTAAGGACGACCAGCCTATTAGTGGTTACAGTAATGAAAGCAAGAAGGCTATGCTGAACCTCCTCTGTTTCACTATTCCATCTCTGCACAGAGTGAATCTCCTGGACCAAGTGTAACAGTATGCTCTATTCAGAGGACGATAAGGAAAGAAAGATGTGGAAGGGCAGAAAGAAAGAAAGAAAGAAAAAAAGAATGAGGGCTCAGAGTTAAGCCCTCCCATGAGACTCCTCTTCAACACGGCCACAGAGAGAGGAAGAGAAAGAGCGAGGTTAAGCAAGAGAAAAAGTGACAGAGGCTGGTCTCCCTTGACTAAATATAAGGCAGTGGCTTCAGAGCAGTCACAGTATTCAGCTGTGTGTGTGTGTGTGTGTGTGTGTGTGTGTGTATAATGTTTAGTGTACCTTAGAACTGCCAATTAATGAAGCAAGGAACTTCTTTCTACTGATTTCTCTCTATCTACCTCCACTGTGCTCTCTTTTCTTTTAATGGGGAAGTCTTCAAACACAAAAATGAAAAAAAAAAAGCTACACATTTTCCCCTGCAAAGACAGACAAAAGGCTAGTAATGCAAACACTAGTGATGCGACATTCTGTTCAACATAGAACAGAGAGTACTTTATCAAATCCTAAACTATCCCAAGTTATCCCAATTAACATTAAGTAGTTATGAAAATTCTAATTTGAACACATTTTTTTAAACACTCAAGTAGCTCTTAAATAGTTGCCAAGCCCCATTTTGTTCCCTCATTAACAGGCCTTGGAGGTGAAGAGAGAGCCACTTGACATGCAGAGTCAACAATGACCAGACTAGGTTAATTGAACATGGCCCACGTAAATGGCTAGCAAGTAAACCCTACTCAATAGAGAGCCAAAAATCATTGATGTAAACAGTACACGTGACCAGACAAGCCTTGAAATAGCTGCCTATCACACCTAAAAGAGAGCAAAGTAAACATTATTGAATCCAATTGTTTTCCAATCTACCGGTTACTTCCTTTTCTCTGTGCTTATCTTTAGTTATTAACATCACAAATTAAATCTTAGATCTTGACCTCTACAACTTAGTTCAATAAAAAAACAAAAGACTACACTCTGCTAATGATGCCTACGAAATGAAAACAGACGTTTTTTTCCTTCCGTCTTTGTGTGTGCATCTCCCAAAAACTGTCAGTGGTTCTTTGGAAGTGGGCCAGGCTGACTTGCTAGACAAAAATGAGAAATCAGGAAAGGAAAGAGAAAAAGACTAGACAAAATAAGGAGATAACTTCACCAGATGCAAATCACGAAGGGGGCCAAATGCATTATGCTTTCATAGCTTAACTCAATAAATCATATATTTGTCTTTGCCTTTTATTGTCACATTATAGAGAGCTGTATAAACACTACCCACTCTGGTGAAACCGTTATTTGCGAGATAGCTTTTCCTTTTCCAACACAGGCCTGTTGTCTCCCTACAATAATTCAAATGGCTCCTTAGTCGTTCCTCTCAAATCAAATGAGGAAAGCCCTCATGAGCAAGGTGGCTACACTTAATACCTTGTGACAAGAGTAACCATTTTAAAATTCAGACAAAAATAATGAGCACATTTTGGGGACTATTTGATATGGGTTGGTCTCTCATGTAACTGTATATGTATGAGAGGGAGTACAATAGGGATAGCTCGGCAGCAGCCTGCAGCTCAGGACAATTGCATGCTGGGATACGAGTGTTAGGGCTGCTTGTGTTTGTTGTGTGATGATGGATCTGCAGGGTTGTGGGGGTTAAATGAGCAGGGGGCAAGAGGGTGCCACCATCCATCCAACTCTGCATAGGTGGCACACTGCCTGTTGAAAGGAGAGAAACACAAAATAGAGGGCAGCGAGAGGGGAAGAGCACAGATGCTGCTGCTAGGATGAGGTGTGCGCTGCTGTGTGTGAAATGTGTGTATCCCCAGTAGAGTGTGGATGATACAGCTCCATCTTCTCACTAAAAGTTTGTTAATTTAAGCCCCCAAACCCAGACAGATTGTTTCCGTTTTACATGTGAAACAAGCTAATTTTCACTCAACATACAAATTCCCTACTGCAACATTTCCCTACTTTTCTCAGTTTTTGTTCTCTGTGGTATTTTGTGGATGTTTGGGAAGTGTTGGCAGTGTTTGCCTTGGTTTTATCTACACAACAGCAAGATGGCAGATACAAAATGGCTGCAGACAGGAGCCGTGAGATCAGGAGAAACCAAAAGATAATGCTGGTGACAGAGCTGGAGTTGACTTGGACCAACCTAAATCGCGTAGCCTTGGGTGGACTGGGCCAGCTTCCCACCGCAGAAGCACAGCTTAGATGAAAGTTTGATGAACAGCGCCAGAGAGAGCAGTTAACACTTTAATGTTGCCTAGCTCAAGGGGCTGCCACAATTAACAGATTCCTCAGTCAGCATGCACAACCCATAAGAAAACATTCACTTAGACAGAGCCATCACAAGGACCGTGTGTGTGTGTGTGTGTGTGTGTGTGTGTGTGTGTGTGTGTGTGTGTGTGTGTGTGTGTGTGTGTGTGTGTGTGTGTGTGTGAGTCTATAATAAATCTGGTTGCTGAAATTCCCAGAAGAAGAATAGCTGCTTCAATGAGATGGATGAGGAAAGGAAGTTTTCCTTTATCATCCCTAACATGCATGTGCGTAACAAACACACACACCCACACGCTCCTGTCCATCAGCGAAAAAGCCACTCAATAAAGCTGCTCTATCCACAAGAATCAGATTCAATCAATGATGCCTATTTGTGAAATCAGCAGAGCGGTAAAAGCTATCAGGGAGGAGCAAGACAGAGGGATGAAGGAAGGAGGGAAGAGAAGCAGGAGGGAGGGAAAGGGAGACGGGAGTGCGATGAGCTAAAGTAGGTGAGCCGTGTCCCACTGCGACTACCTTACAGCCCTGCGATGAGGTCACTAGATGCATGCTAAATCACTGTCATGCTGCACTCTTTTGTGCCTCTCTCCTGTTCAAAGCTTTTGCTCATATGTTGATGACATACAAACTGTAGCTAATGTCAATTGTTACAGACACTAGAGCTCAAGTCGATGATATATACTGTATGCGCATGTGGACGACAATAAGCAACAGATGAGCAGCTGTCTGAGAGTGTTTATACGGCTGCGCCCTCACTCTCCCCAGCACCCCGACTCCAGGCCCTTTCCTATCCATCTCACCCACTGGATTAGGTTGGATGAATTTGCTCATGTCTATGGCTGCAACTGAGGGGGAGTTTTTGCTCATATCAGGCAAGAGTCACCGTCTATGCAGCTCAGCTCACCCAACAGCTCCACTCGGAGAGATGAAATGATGAGCAGAGGCCGAGATAGAAAGAGAGGTGGAACAAAGGAGTACCAGGAGGAGAAAAAAAGCACTGCAGTGCAAGTACAAGAGAAAGCGTGAATGATTGTCTTTGAGTTGGTGGAGAGGTATACAGGAAGAAGAAAGGGATAGCTGGAGAATATGTAAAAAGAAAAGACAGACAGCATAGTGAAAACCAATTTGTCTGTTCCCCTGTGGGTTGACAGTGGCTAAGGCCTGCTTTCCTTCCCTGGCCTCACTGCCAGTCATCACAAACAAGCGTATGTTCTCTCACTCACACACACACACACACACACACACACACACACACACACACACACACACACACACACACACACACACACACACACACCTTAGGCCTTAGCAGGGCCAGGCTCTCTCTACTACTCCAATTACCTACGCAGTAAACACAGCCTGCCCTGGCCACCTCCTGGGATACAGAGAGAGGCAGAATGTGTAGAACTAAGAATAAGAGGGGAGGGAGAAAAAATTCTGTGGCATGAAGGAGGTGGTATCGGGAGCCTCGGGGAGGGAGGAGTAGATGACTTCATATAGAGGGGTGGAACTAGTAGTGGCGGCAGCTGGTTATTCTCCCATTCCCCTCCCTCTCTTGCCTCCCTTTCGGTTCCTTCCCAAACTCGAACATCTGGAGGAAAATGATTACTCTCGCCACGCTGCCAAGGCGACTTATCAACAATTCCACACTCTCCAGAAGTGTAGGGTTACAGAAGAAGAAGGAATTAGTACTTGTAGCAAGCTTCAAATCAGCTCCACACATATAAATAAGTGACAAGAAAGTTCAATCAATTCATGTCAACTAAAGCAAACTTGGAAGTTGGATAGGGGTAATAAATGAAAACATGTGTAGCAAACCTGATTCCCATGTTTTCATCGACAAGACAAATCAAACAATAACTCTAGCAACAACAAAAAAAAAATACATTATATGCCACACACACACCTCTTTCTCATCAATCAAATACTAACAAGTAAAAACTACATATACAATAAATACATAAAGACACCATTTTCACTTTTCAATACTATCAAGCAACTACAGGAGAAAAAAAATAACTTTTTCCTTTTCTTTGATGAAAAGCACCTTTAAAAGAGTGTGCTGGAGTAAGCGCTGCATGTCCTCAAATTCACTGCTGCACTTTCAAAGGAAATTTTTTCCTCTGCCTTGCTCCTCGGCTTTTGTGAACATACAGTATCTGCCAAGGGAATCAGCTCTCAACTGTATTTTCCTTTTCCCCAAAGAATAACAACGCAATCTAATGCAACTCTCCTCTCTGACTGTCTTATACCTTCACAACACTCCAGCAAAGCCTCTTTATTTCTCCTTTCCTCCTTTGCTCCCTTCCTCACTCCCAGACAGCTCTGTTAGCGACGTGCGCCATTAGTCATGCTAAACCACCAACACACTAGCTCATTAGCATAGAAGTGAACCTGACTCCAGTCAGATTATTACAAACTCATCACGGCTGCTCCGCCCCATTACGGTCAATCACACAATTTATTGAGGAACAGTTGAAAATGGTGACTTACAAAGTCAGGAATAACTCTTCTGTTAATACATTCTGCATCATAACAAAGCTTTTAAGTGCAAAGGCCTCAGAGTTTAAGTGTTCTGTCTGATGTAGCGTTGGTGGGTGCTTAGAGTGCAACAATATGTTGCAGAAAAGATTTTATTTAATTGGTAGAGTCTACTTTACTCCCACAGCTTCTCTGGGGTTATCCATAACATGCAAAGTATGGTTGGTAGACGGGGCCCTGTCATTGGCAGTGGCCCCTGGGTCTATGGGGCTTATAACAGCCTTTTATTGTGCCGAGAGGACTGAAGTTGGCAGCCTTGGTTCTCTGTTCTAGTCCCATCAATATCAACTGACACACATATACATTAGAGTGTGGATACCCGACCCGAGCAGAGCACGACGGGCCAGGATAAGGCATTTGTTGTAAAATGGTGCTGTGGCTCCTTTAAGAAAGCTGTGTGTGTGTGTGTGTGTGTGTGTGTGTGTGTGTGTGTGTGTGTGTGTGTGTGTGTGTGTGTGTGTGTGTGTGTGTGTGTGTTAGAGAAAGAGAGATAGAGAAAGAGGCAGCAGACGTGTAGATGCGACCGGAGCAGAGGTGGTGGAATAAGTTTAAGTTTTGTACACAGTTGTGTGCAGTGTCCGATATAAACCCCAGACTGAAAGCCAAGTTCATTCATTTGCTCACCAGAAACGGGATTTTAACCCCGGCATTATTCATTTTATAACGTCAGCCCTGGAGGTTACGAGTCTCCCCTGGCTTTCTGACCACGGTCGGAAACAAAGCAATCAGGAAAGGTTAACACATTGAACATTTTAAATTAAACAGCTTATAATGTGGGCTTGTTGCCCCGTGTGCGCTGATGCATTCATCTGTTGACATTTCTGAATGCCTTCCTACCTACACTTGCTTAATAAAAGCTCGCTTTCCACACAAACAAAACGTACATGTGTCATTGGTATGAGAAAAAACAAACAGATTTGAAATGTGTCTGGCTCGGGCATAAATATCTTAATACCTGTCGGGCTCAGGTCTGGTTCGGTTACTGCTCTGTTGGACACGGGCCGGGCTCGGACAGAAAAATGTGGCCCGATCACCACTCTAATATACATACTTAGTGCCACTGCCAGGAGAAAGGAGAGGTAAAAGAGAGGACAGAAGATATGTTTTTCTACCAGCTCACTGGACTCTATAGAACCAAAGAATAAAAAAAATCTGTTTCTTTTCCATCAAAAGCTTTTCCAATAGTACAAGGGGAAAAGCTGTGCGGAAATTTGGAGTGATCTTGTTTATCCTCAGAAACTGGGCTGGTATTCGATGTAACATAACAGCATTAAGAGCGGATTAAACTTCATTTAAATAACCTAGAAAAACATATACAGATTTAACAACAAGATTTAGTATATTATTAAAGGTTGTTGTCCTGCATCGGCTTTGACAAAGAGATGATATTACAGACTAAGAGCAGAAAGGATCATTCAGTTCCACCATGTTGTAGAGCCCAACAAACAGCTGTCCGTTTCTCCTGTCCCCCTTCTCTCATCATCCGTTCCCTTCCTACCATTAACATTTCCTCTGTCCTCCCAGCCCATATTCCCAATTTGCATCCTCAAGTCTCTACCTTATTCATCCACTTCTATTCTTTTTCTCTTTCCCTCTCTTCCCCTCCCTTTATCCCTCATTCCACCAGGCTGCCAGACGGTGTATTGTTCTGTTGCTGCGATCCTTTAATGCCATCCAATCGAGCAGGGAATATCTTGAAAGGATTTGGCCAGGGATGATTTGGGAGCTTTAAATACTGCTGAGGGATTTGAATCATTCAGAGATCCTGACTCCTAGGACAGGGATCTAAGTACCTCCTGCAAGATGTGGATTCATCCTTTGGATAGATCTACCTGGACATATGCAGTCAGCCCTTGAACACCATTTTTTTAACTACTTATTTTTGAAAGACCTTCATTTTGTGTCCTCAGCTTATCTGGCTTTATGCAACCTGACAAAATCATCATCCATACTTCCTTTAATTACTGCAACAGGCAAGGGACCGATCTGGGAGTCCAGTTTATTCACATGAAACTGAATCTTATCTACAATGAAATATGTCACACTATAGGGCTGCTTGATTATGGAAAAAATAATAATCACGATTATTTTGGTCAATATTGAAATCACGATTATTTAACACAATTACTCATTAACATTTGGATATAATGGATAGTGTCCAGGGTATAATCTGTTAGTGACCTTTATCTCACAGAAAAGGCAGAGGGACCACAGGGTTAGCTAACGTTAGCTGTTCCCAGACAACTGAGTTGGTTTTGCCTGATTGTGCTCACCAAATGCTGCTGCCATCTTTATTCGCGCTGAGTTTTTAAATTCCAGCGGATAATATGCACACGACTTGCCTCCCTGACTGGCTTCGGGAGGGGCGGATGTGCGCGTGCAGATGTGCGCGTGTCATTCAGAACACAAGACAAAATAAGAGTGTTCTTGCAAAACAGAACATGGCAAAATAATCATTTTTTCTACTATTTTGGTGATGGTTGGGAGCCAAAATCAAAATTGAAATCAAAATTCAATTAATTGCACAGCCCTATCACATTACCAAAAAAGACACTAGAGACACACTTTCACTATGATCCTTTTGATGATTTGGATCACTGACTAAGTCCAAAGGCCATGTCGGTTCCCTACAATGCATTGCTGTAAATGTATTCCATTTTCTTTCTAGGATAGTGTTACAGATGTTGCGTGCCTTCTCTGCCAAGAAGAAAAAAAAACATTGAGATTTCAACAGAACTTTTTGAACAGAAAAGAGAAATGTTTTGGTTTTAGTTTTGCTGTGCCCCACTGAAAACAACCCAAGTTCCACAAAAGGAGAACTGGTCAGCGCAATAGACAGCAAGTGAAGTATTGCAAACATCACCGCTAACAAACAATAACAGTGTCAAAGAGAAAATGAAGGGACGGCGATAAACAAACCAAATGAACCAAAGTGAGATAAAAAAAATAAATAAGCTTCTATAGTTGAGACGCCATGGAGGCAAAGAAAGCCATCAGTCCAGAGTTGGCTGCTGGGACTGAGAGAATGGAGTTTGAAATGACTTGAGCGACGGCTGGCAAAGCGAGGCATAACAGACTGTAGGAGCTGAATTTAACGGGCGGCCTTTGGGCTCTCTAAACGCTGAGCTCTACACAATCCTATTTTCCTGCCTAAACACTGGGACACAGTCACTAGAGAGGCAGAGATGAAAGTGCTGTGTGTGTGTGTGTGTGTGTGTGTGTGTGTTTTCCCACTTCTCAGATGTTGAAGCTTGGCCCTGGTAATGCCCCTGGGAAAGTTCAAAACTACTATGGGTAGACAATGTATAAAGCATGTGAGAGACTAAGGCACAGAGAGTAGCAGAGAGATGGTGCAAACAAGTCCCAAGCAGCATTGCACCTTTGGAGATGCATAGTCCTAACCGCAGCTCCTCAACAATTGATCAACAGGCATATGCACACAAGAAAACATCCATACACATATGCACACATCTGCATTTCCTTGTCTCTCTGTGTGGAGATTAAGGAGACCTTCAAAGAGAAGCAGATAGATTGGCCAGAGGCCTGCAGGGTCCCTCTACTTGCCACTGGAGGACCAGGGCAGATTAAAACTGGCCAGTCTTCTCAGCCTGCCTCGTTACCCGCCTACTCTTCCTGCGCACTGTATTAGGACACTTAAAAAAAAGCAAACACAATCAGGTGGATTAGAAAGCTGGCCATTTTACAATGATGTTAGGGACCTGGGTGGTTAGGGACTGAAGTGCATGTGTGTGAACTGAAATTAAAAGGACAGTACAAGTGGGCAAGGCAATTTTCTAAGTGGTGCAGAGGGCCTGTGTACATAGAACGCACCTTCACTGGGGATCTTGGCTGATTTAAAAATCTAAATGAATGAGACAAGAGAAGATACAGGACTGATTCCCCTTAGAGGGAGGGAATAAAAGAGATGGATAAGGAACAGTATGATGCTTCAAGGA
>NC_041350.1:18693713-18796213 GCF_004354835.1 Perca flavescens
AATGTTAACGGGGGTTGTCGGTCTCTAAATGTTTTAACTTTTATGAGCGCACCCCTCTCTCCCGCTCTCTCTGTGCACCGCCTGATCTTCTAGGAACGGTGATGCCATTATCAATCGAGTATTGATTGGTCAGTAGGCAGTGCTTTTACACCAGT
Organism: Perca flavescens; assembly: GCF_004354835.1. Taxonomy (NCBI): domain Eukaryota; kingdom Metazoa; phylum Chordata; class Actinopteri; order Perciformes; family Percidae; genus Perca; species Perca flavescens. Next base: position 18,693,869 of record NC_041350.1, read on the forward strand.
TATCTCTAATCTCCAACTTATCCTGCTACCGACCAGGTTAGGTGTTCAGCTTAAGTTACCACAGCGATTGAACCCAGTGACAAGTGATCCACTGTTGTGGTACAGAAAACCCTGGGTTGAACCTGAAGTTACCTCGTTAACGCCAAATCTTGCTTTATAGTACAGGCCTCTCGTCTTCTAAAGGGATTTACCTAAGAGGGTTGGATGGTGGGTTTCCCTTTTCTGCACATTTGTGAGCTGGTAAATACAATCTCTCTCTCTCTCTCTCTCTCTCTCTCTCTCTCTCTCTCTCTCTCTCTCTCTCTCTCTCTCTCTCTCTCTCTCTCTCTCTCTCTCTCTCTCTCTCTCTCTCTCTCTCTCTCTCTCTCTCTCTCTCTCTCTCTCTCTCTCTCTCTCTCTCTCTCTCTCTCTCTCTCTCTCTCTCTCTCTCTGAAAAAAATAGCCAATAATTGTGTGTTTTCCTGTGTGGGTCCTCTGTGTGATGTGACTGGTTGCATGTGTGTTTATTTCCAACCCAGTCTGTACTGGGATGCCAGTCAGGGTCTTGCTTGAGCCCACTTTCAGGTTTTTGAAGTTCATGCCAACATTCAGGCTAGAGGAAATAGGCATTTTATTGTTGTTTTGGTGTCTGGAGTGCAGTTGAAGAGTGGCTTCTGCACTTTAGCTTGCCAGTTATTTATGTAACCAATAAGTTGATGAAAAAAGGCTGTTAGCAGGGCATCCAAAATGTCGACATGCAGTAAGGTTAACGATTTTGGAAAATAATCTAATTGCGATTTTTTAAAACCCAAATTGCGATTTAAAATGTGATTACTTTTTAAGTTCTTTATCTGCTGTATTATTCAACAAAGACAAACAAATCATTGTATATTATGACCAACACAATATTATATGTGCACAATGAGTATGGCACTGCCAACCATAGTGATCCTACGGGTTGACCATATCAGTTTTGCAGCGGAAAAACTCTGAAAAAAATGTTTTCAACTGCGCTGCGATTCTCCGTTTACATTTATTGTGTAGCTCCAATATGGCAACCTGGTTAAAATATGTGCGGAGGGCATGTTGTACCACTTCTCCATTGTATTTATCAAAGCCGAGAGCCCAGGCTTGGTCACCGTACGGAGATGCATCATCTTTCATTATAAACTCTTTTACTGCGTAATTTCCACGTTCTGTTACTGAAGTATGTTTACATGGAGTTACGCTTGTTGTATCGAAGTCTGGTCCCCTGTCGAGATCTATTAAAATTTCAGTCGGTGATACCTATGGAGTGGTATTTCGCTTACTTAACATCCTGGTGTCAAGTACATGGCTTTTTAGACATGCAACTATCGTACATGGCTTTGTGGCGTTTTATTTTTTTTTAGAAACAAGTTAGTAGTGTTGCTCTGTGAGGTAGCAACGTTACCAGGGCAAGATTTGCACAATACCTGACGCTGTGCAGCTACTTGGAAAGTTGATGCTTCCTCTGTAGACTGCTTTACTCTCGCATGTCATGTGACCAGAGTTTATTCGCAGCCTTTGCGGTTAGAAAATTTAATTTTAACATATCGCGATTTAATTGCAAATGCAATTAATCGTTCAGCCCTAACATGCATTCTTGAGCCAATGCTGTTTCACCTGACATAGCCAAGCATGGTCATTTCTTACACACCAACCAATCAAATGACATGCAGTAGTAATCATTATCTTTTCACCTCTAGATCATTAATCAGAGGCATTTCATACTTCACACAGTTTTAGCGTTTGTTCTCCTCTGCTCTCCTGGTTACAGGGTTTTAATAGGTGTCAGTGAAGCATCAGTCTCAAATGTGTTAGAAGGGCATATAAGGACCAAAAGGCTGGGTAAATGAGTACAGAGAGTGTGAGGATGTGAAGATGGATAATAATGAAAGTGGAGGACAAGAGGATGGCTGTGGGTCAAAAGTCACACTGCCTTTAGGCCAGCTCCAATCTCTACTGCTAAAGAGTGAATGGAAGCTAAAAAAAAAAAAAGACTACACAAGACAGACACACACAACAGGCAAAGTAAGAAAACAGCAGAACAGCACTGAAGGAGGAGCACAGTGATGCAGGCTAGCCGTCTCAAGTAGAGGTCACCAAGTCAAGGAAGCCAATTAAAAAGATGATTAACATTCATGTGGGAGACGCAGTGTCTATATGCAGGAGGGATCACACACACACACACACACACACACACACACACACACACACACACACACACACACACACACACACACACACACACACACACACACACACACACACACACACACACACACACACACACACACACACACACACACACACCGCAATGAACAGTGCAGTCCAGTCTGTTGTAGCTGTGGTGTCCTGGGAGGTGGAGATCAGGAGGTTAATATGATCCAATCCAACTCCTTCATTAGCCTGATGAAGGTAATGGAAGCCTACAGGGACTCAGTCTGCAAGGTTGACTAAAACTACAGCCTACCTGCAGAGCCTCTAAGCTTACTTGAGCTGGCTGGTATAGTGACATAATACCTAATACCACAAATGTATAGTGCATGGGACAAGAACAGATACTACAGCCTTTATCACATTGCATAGTGTGTGTGTGTGTGTGTGTGTTAGAGCTGCCAATCTTCATCTATGATACCATTCAAATTTTATTTTTTAAATATTCAAATATTTAATGCTCAAATGCTGCCTGTTATTAATATGTACTACACTACTCTTATGCATTGCCAATGCCATTATAAGAATGTGGTTGTTACACGTTCTGTCCACTAGAGGGACTTCTAACATTAGCCTGGCCTTGAAGTGGACCTACGTCATGGCGATTGCACGCAACTTTGTTTACATTCATTTTCCACCACGAGCACACAGCGACAAACACAAATCAACATAGAAGTTTGTAATGAAGCATTATCTAATAGTGTATTGAAGCGGCTCTGTTGTAAAACCTAACAGTGCTCTGTTAGCACAAAGCACAGCTGAAACGATTTGTCATAAACTAGTTAAGTAAAAATAGCGTTAGCTACGATGCAAACGGCATGGATAACTAAGCCAAACGTGCTGTCACTACTATTTTAGTGAGCAACTTTTTTCTTGTAGATTGTCACGTTACTGAGAATACAGCTATTAGAAGGTAATATATGAAGTCAAGGCTAACTCTGACAGCTGTAGGGCAGCTAACATAAACTTTAGCTGTCTCCATGAAGCTCCCAGCAAAGCTCCTATAACTTGTGATGCAGTTAGAAAACAAGAATGAGCTATCTAATGTTAACATAAGCACACTGGCATTGGCTCGGTGGATGTCGATTTTAAAGTTTTAATGTTAAAACTCTTCCCGTCCTCCTCCCGATTTCATTCCCCCCTGTAATAACGTTACTCTGTGAGTAACAGTGACACATGTGGGTAGGCCAAGGCGAGAAGAGGGAGATTAGCTAACATTAGCCAACATATTGATAAAAAAAAAGAAGTCACATTCGAATAGTGATTTCAGCATTTGAATAGTATTGATTTTTTTACTATTCAAATGATATTTGATTTACGGTATTCGTTCCAACAGTGTGCGTCTGTAACCGTCTTTACTCTGCAGCTGTACTGCTTTCCTTGCAGCTAGGTTACAGGCAATAAACAAGGGGGCATGGCCATGGGGCGATCAAAGATGTCCAGGGATAATAGAAACACACAAGCTAGTTTCATCATACCTCAACTTCTCCTTTCAGAACCCAAGGACACATAATCTCCCACATATCTTAGATGTAAAGTTGCAGTTTTGAGTAATTACACTATGGTAGACACAGCAGCACCACCCAATCAGGCTCAATGAGAAAAGTGAGCTTCTGTTGTGGAGATGGCTGGATATATCATGCATGACAGATGTTGGGGGGGGATTGAGTAGATTAAGAGTAAATAAAATGAGAAAGGTAGTGATAGGTAGGCCTAACAGAGAATAAACATCATTAATTGGAGAGGCACACAATGATGGTTGCAGCCAGATGGTGTTTTGTACTCATTTGTCATACACTGCTGACAGAGAGAGAGGACAGAGTGAGAGCTAGAAACAGAGAAAGAAAAACAAAAAGAGGTGTTTATTGATTGCAAAGTCAGTACAATGCTGCCTAGAACAGAATTCCACTGTTTAAATCTAGCTCTGCTTGTTCGGCATCTTATTCTCTCTGTGCATGTGCCTTTCCTGTCTGGTCAGTGGTTCTGATGGTGCTGCCATTGTAGCACCAAGTCGGATGCATGCTGGCGAGTACAGACACAACACCCCGCAGAGCGCCAAACTTGGCGTCCGTTAAGGTCCATCTGTCTGCCTTTTACAAAAACACCATCTACTGTATGTTCTTCCTCAAAGGTGGTCCATAGCAGAGAGAAAGAGGTGACGAGAAAGAGAGATGGGGAGAGAGTGAAGGCTCAAGGGAACAAGATACAGGAATAAGAACAAAGGGGCGGGCGTACAGGTTTGCCCAAAAGAGAAGCTTAGTCTTGGCCTAGAAGCAATACAATGAGATGGTGAGCCAAACATGACAATGGATGGAAAGCTCTCACTGTTATCCACTGCCAACACATAAAAAAAATAAATAAGTGGAGCATGAAACCATCAACTAATGTGCACAAGAACTACATAAGTGGAAAAAAATGCCAAAAATAGAACTTTAAAAAAGGGGCAATAGAAGGATTTAGGGGAACGTGGGGATATGGAGCACAAGTGGGAGGAGTAAGTTGGAGCAAGAGAGCAGGACTCCGTTCCCAGCGTGTTGCAAATGGAATAGTGCTCGAGGCCGCTGGTCTGCTCGGGCTGCTACCATGCTCACTTTGTTCTCGGCAATGACAGTTTCAGTCAGGGAGACATGCACTTCGCTCTCCAGGGCCAAAGTGTCCCTGCGCCAACTAGTTCTTTTTTCTATTCTCCTTTCAAACCTAACTTTCCCTGCTTCTTGGGTGCTCTGTGTGTGTGTACATCTCTTAATGTACTGTAAGATACCTTGCGACAAGTGCCTGCCATCACTGCACTGTATCAAATGTAGAGCAATGTAGATAGCATTGTTTGGAGCTTCCTTTATCAGGCAATCTCACATAATTTAAATAGGAGTAGTAGCTTCAGTTCTCACCGTAACGGGTACAGCAGTGGTGTCCAACCTTTTTTTTTATCTGAGGGCTAATTTTAAATAACGAAAGTGGCCATGAGCTACGTGCATCACATCGCTTAGATTTATTTACCTAACAAACATAAGCTGAATGAAGCTACCGTTTGCTGAAATTGCAATACCCTAAACTTATGAAAAGTCTTAACTTCACGTCAAGGTTCTAGGACTATTTTACATTTCTTTTAGCCCACATAGTTGGCTACGTCACTGAAAATATTCCCATCAGGGTCCAACAAAAAATTACCACGTCTATGGCCCACAAAGTTAGCTACCTCACTTTAAATATTGTGGTCATTTTGTGTGTCAGTTTGCCAGCTACTGGAAACCTGTTCACTAATATAGAATACAAAAATGTAATTTCTGTACAGCAGTCCCTTCTGATTAAATATTCACAAAAGAACAGAATCAACAGACTTTTCACCAGAGTAAAAATCCTGTACGTAGCTATAAAAATGGAAAATCTCAGAAAGCATGAGGTGCTGTACTTGGGGTACGTTTCCACAGTAACATGTTTAAAAAAAAAAAAAAAGAAATTCTACCTCCTGCAGCTTTAATATCTAATAGGAAAAGGTGCCTTTGGGCGAAAGCACTCAGGGTTCCTTAAGGACAAGGCCTTTGTCTGGTCTCAGATGGCCTTGTCCAATTGTCTGCCTGTCTGTCATTTTCCCATAAGCCCTTCATACAGTGCAGTGACCTGAGGGGACAATGAGAATTTATTATATCCATAAAAATGTCCAGTGCGTACACCTGTCAAAGACACACACACAAATAAACAGTGCTATCACATTGCTGATCATCACCTATACATAACACCAAAAGACCAAAACACGTTTAACCGCGGTGTAAAAAAAGCATACATGGTGGGCAAGGATGGCATAGTTTAATTTAACTGTGGTTATGCCTGTAGATGTAATGGTTTACCATCCAAAATTAGTTGACATGGGAGTACAGCTCAGCAGAAGATCATTAATAACATGTGGAGGTAATTCAGATGGATTTGGGCTTAAGTGGGTGTCCGTTAAACCGGATTCCTATTTGTGATGGTTACATCATTGTATGTAATCATGGGATATACACATGTCAGGTTGTCTGTCTCTCTCACAATTGGCCAGAGTCTGTTGTAAATCACAGGACAATACCTACCTACGAGTCAATTATTATTGCTCTCCAGCCCTTCTAGGGACAGGAAGGGGAAGTAGAGCAAGCCAGCCAGGGTTTATGCACAAAGCTCTGCAAGTATCTAAGTGGAGGTTACCTAAAGTGCAGTGGGGCTCTGCTGCCGGCTCCGTTTGAGGGCCTTAACCAAGGACTCAAGGGATGAGCAGAGCATTTTAGTGAGTGTGTATATACTTGCATGCAAGTATTTTTCTGGGCATGCGTATCTTTGTTTGTGTGTGTGTGTGTGTGTGTGCTCTATTGTGAGCGTTTGTACTAGGGCTGGATCAGTGGAGTAAATCCACACTTGAAAGAGTAGCTCAATCAAGCTCTCCCACCCATCTCTCCCTCCCTCACTCTGTCTCTCTCATCTTGCCGATGTTCCCCTGCTCCCAGTTCATGGAGAGTTGAAGAGTTCACAGGACTAGGGAGCAAAAGAGCCGTACAGGGGGCAAAGAGGAACAACTGTGAACCTTCCCACTTCCCATCAATACCCTATTCCAACTGTCAATCTCTGAGTAAGGAGCAGCCATTGACAGGGCGTTTTGCAACACAAATGTCAATATTTGCCAGACTAACCACTGAACTGTCGATGATTCAGACACAGACAGAATATATTTAAAACATACATACTCTCATATGTCTTGACAGTTGGTCCCACATCTTGTTAGCTCAGTGACTTTGAAAAAATATTTAACACAAAAACAACTTTCAATGATCAAACTAAAAACATTACTACTAAACAATATTGTATTTACAAAAACACAATTATCTCATCTCATAAATAAACACTATAAGCCTGACTGTTACATCACTGTGAGTTTAGCTTGGCTGGTTAAGGGTTAGGTAAAAGTTTCAGTGTCAAGACATCCTGGCCCCTTATCCCAAGTGAGTCAATTATGAAATTATTTAAAAACAAAATGATCATTATACAGCCTTTAACTTTAATAAACCATAAACTTTGCAGACAAAACAACCTTTTGGCTATCATTTTATTTTCCCTCTTTGTTTAACTTCTGCAGCTGGGTCCTCTTTAATGACAAGTACAGCCTGTTCCTTGAAAAGGAATAAAAAGCATGACCTCACATTTTGTTTCCTGTGCGATTTAATAATGGCGATTTTACACTGCCAAAATGTGGAGAAGATGCCCTTCATTAGAACAGTGCGTTCCTAGCGTGTCTAAACTTTAATCCAATGTAGTTTAGCATGATAAAGGGCATTACTGTCAGCTAGCTCTACTGCCCACACATGACATGAAAAAAATATAGTGCCCTAAGGGGTTCATTGGTAGATAACACACCGACCCAACGTTCAGGGACAGGATTACTGGACACTTATTCTAGCATACTGACACTACGTCACTTCTATTGACATTTATTTGTCATACGCTAGGCCAGTGCCATATATATATATATATATATATATATATATATATATATATATATATATATATATATATATATATATATATATATATATATATATATATATATATATACACACACACACATACATACACACACACACACACACACATATATACACACACATATATATACACACACACACATAATTGGCTCAGAAAACACACAAACATCTGTCTAATGGAAGGATCTTTTCATTGCATTTAAATGAACAAAGATGCCTTGCTTGAAGGAAAATGGCCTCTGGAGGATTGCAATGGGTCATTAATTAACCATATAAAACTCTTATTTGAATTAAGGGTAGAGTGATTTTTTATGAGAAAATATTTCATTAGTATCTCAAAAGAGCTTGAAGCTGCTTTATGTGTGTGAGAAATAAAAGAGGAGAGCTTTTTCCTTAACCAATAAATGGTTCAGGTTCTAATTCACCAGACCATTTTTGATGCACTTGTCAGGCTGCAAAATTAACGGAGATTTTTGTGCCACTCCATTCAGATGAGCGTTAGCTGCCAAGAGCTGTCATTGACTTAAAAGGACACCAAAAGGGGTTTGGTTGTGTATGTATTTTGCTGTTGTTGTGTCCCCACGTGTTAACATTGACTCATTCTTCATCACTCTTTAGAACATTTCTGCTAGTTTCAGATGAACTAAACAAAAAGTTAAAGTTCATGGCCCAAATATAACCATAATAAAGACAGCCTTATACAGTTTAGCCTTTTCAGGCATGTTTTCCGATTAAACTCTTCGTCTACTTGATAGTATGCATATAGATGCACCATGATTCTACAATTTCCTGCCCTCCTCTACACTTTGTGTATTTGTTTATAATTAAAGGAGGTCGTCTTCCTTGAGGTGCCACTTGCCCAGTGTTTGCAGAAAGCCTCATAATGCTACTGAAAAATTATAAGCTGATAAATTGTAATGCAGCTATATCTAGGATAAACAGTGTCCTTGCTGCATTTGTTTCCCCCAAAGTGAAAGAATGTAAATGAAGTACACGGGTAAACATAATTCTGTATTTACGGGATAAAGGGCATCAAGGGAAGCAGCTAAACAACATTAGGATTTAAGTGACACTGCATCTCTTGTTTAACCTTGCATGCCTAGCATTGGCTGGCCCCATTTCCGCAGACCACCAACCCCTGTGCATTGCCACCTGATGGCAAATCTGGGCCTTCAGCTGCCCTGTCCACCTGGTCACCACAGTTAACAGCAAAAATACACATTGCACGCCAAAAAAACTATCAGCAGCCATTACCAGTGGCACAGTGTATGAGGAAGTTGAGGCAGGGGGGAAGCGGCGATGAAATGTGGCAGTCACAGGAGGTGTGTGCAGCTAGCTATGTTTTTCCACTCCTCTGGGGGTACAGCCATCCTGTTCCCCTGGTCTATAAAAGGAAGTAAACAGGATGCTAACAGTGGGATAGCTGTGGTTTTCCATGTGTAGCTCCATTATTTTGTTTGGACTAAGATAGTGAAGCATGGAAAAGGCCTCTCTCAGCACTACTAAATCAGAGCTAAACCACATCCTTTGTGTCAACTTCCTTGGAAACTCAAATGGCGTTACTTGTGGAGAGCAATACATAAATTATTAGGCCAAAGGCAGCTACCATTGCGCGTGATGCGTGTATATTAGATTGCGTGTGGTATGTACTCACAGCAGGTACGAGGAGCTTCTTGACCTCCTCCACCGCTCTCCTCATCTTGATCTCAGCTCTGCCCTGTGTGTCTTCCACTGTGATCAGGACATGAAGGTCTTCGTTTAAATGTTCCCAGTTTGGCTTCCCTCTGTTCTGCTCCTCCTGGATAGAGAGAGAGCAAGAAAGAGATGGTGAGTAAATGTGACAGTGTGGGTGTGTTGGAGCACCAGTGCAGTAACACAGCATATCAGAGGAAGTGGAGGCGAGAGGCAGGCATACACAGAGGACGACAGGGCCCTGTGAAGAGAAGCAGGATGACATGAGCGGTCCTTTAGTCAGCTATTTAGCTTTAACTTTGAAAAGGACACCCTTCTTTAATAGATCCCTCGTTTCACAGAGACAAAGACGACAGCTAGCCCTGCAGCAATTAATATCAGAGAGAGATGAATTGGGGATTTTTTTTTTTTGCCACACCAACTTAACTAGTAGGATTTCAAATATAGTTCAACAGGATTGTGTGTAAATGTGCACAAGCATGTGCCTCTGTCTCTGACTTGTGTTTGCATGGACAATACTGTCCGGTTTACAATGCTCTCTAAGGGAGTCGTTTTCCCCCATGAAAAGGCTGCAGTAGAGCACTAAGAGGGTGCCAAGAAAGGCAAAATAGGCTATATTCAAGACCGACATCATAGCCCAATAGCCCATTCAACACAGTTAAATAGGAAGCCGTTTCAAGATTTGAATTGGGAAGGCTGAGTTTGGGAAATAGTGCATAACGTTTAAAATTTTTAGGTGCCTCCATGAAAAGCCCAGTCAAACTAGATTTTTTTGTGAAAAGGTCAATGTGCTATGTAGAGACAAATGTGGAGTAGCCTCACATTTGCGTTTTCTTTTTAAAAACACGCTTCTCCATCTACTTTCCTCCCTCTTCTGGTTGCCCCGCTGACAGTAAATGCAGTGAGCAGACACTAAGAGCGCTTTAAAAAGCTTTTGAGGTTGTATCGCATGTCACTGTACAACCATGTAAGTCAGCGGTTTGAAAGTTGACTACTTCCCCCTTAGGTGAGGAGTTGAGGTCTAGATTGTCTGAAACAGACAACCTCAAATTCTTTGATGTGTAACACCCCATTAAAACATCGAAACAGGATTATAATGTTACAATGTTAATATTTACCTGATTTTATGAAGACAAAAACAACATTTCAAAATGAATATAACTAATAATTATTTAAAAATCTGAATTGGGATTTCCTCCCAGGCGGTCAACTGCAACCCAGCTTTCTCTCCTCCTGTTGTTGGTGCAAGTTTGTACAAACTGTTGATGAACATTGTTGTTTACCCCCACACATACAAACCACCCCAACTTCAAATCACTCATTTGAGGGTGTCTAATTACAAACAATGCATTGCAGTGCTCTGTATATGGAAATCCTATCCATCCGACAGGATTTCCATATACTTAACGAGCACGCACACACACATATATATATAGCTTCGAGCTTGAGCTAAGTGCCACCCACCTGGTCTCTACTCCAAAGACACCTGTTGCCATGGCACTGCTACACACACACACACACACACACACACACACACACACACACACACACACACACACACACACACACACACACACACACACACACACACACACACACACACACACACACACACACAATATTCCACTCTCGTTTTCCCCTTTTCCACACGGGGGGAGGGCCTAGTTTCAGCAGTAAGGCCATTATTTCACCATGGCTGTTTGCCTACGGCCTATTAGGGGACATGGGGACTAGAAGGTGACTCAGCATTTTCTAGAAGGGACACAGACAGACAGGCCACAAGGGCTGCCTCTGAATGCAGGGCACTGTATGAAAGCACATGGTAGATACATAAATGCCCTATATTGACATAGGGTTGCCAAAGTAGGATCCAACAAGATTAGTCAATCATGTGTCTGTGTGTGCGCTCTGGCAGATTGTGGGCAAATACAGCTGGGAAAACACACACACACACACACACACACACACACACACACACACACACACACACACACACACACACACACACACACACACACACACACACACACACACACACACACACACACACACACACACACACACACACACACACACACACACACACACACACACACACACACACACACACACACACACACACACACACACACACACACGTCACTGTGTACCCTCTGAGAGTAAGCGACGGCATGACAAACAGGAGAAGGGTGAGAAAAGAGAGGGGAGGGGAGCGCTAAAGGGAATACTGGGAAGGCCTTTGAAGACAACGTCCACGCCGACCCACATCATATGCCATGGCAATAACCACATACCAGAAGGTAATCGGTTTTGGCAAAATATGTAGCATGAATAAATAGCATGGAAACTGCAGCTAGACTCAACATCTAAGAATAGGATCAGATAGAACAACTGCTCAGTTATGTTGCCTGACTTCAATCGTCTGTACAGCACCTGTTTGGCTGCTGGCTTTCACACCCTTTGGCTTGAGCCAAATAAACTTTATGGCCTCAATTCTCAACATGGATGACACCACATACAAATGTTGCACTTTAATGCTCATAAATGAAACGGTTTACACTCTCCCACTCAGAACAGTCCCTTCTTCTTTGATCCTAAAGGACATTCCCAATGCAACAGAGGCTAAATGCCAGCACACCAAACAGGTGCAGTAGGGAGCTGCAGAGGTATGGAAGGACAAGAGAGGGCAGGCAGGGCTGTAGAGGAATTATAATGATAAAGAAATATTAAACTAATATTAAACAAACTAAAAACAACTCGCAACTTTAAAAAAAAAAAAAAAATTATACTCGACTTTTCAAGTAAAACAGACTGCCTTTGAATGCTGATCAGAATCAAAACTTAATACTTTATGATTTTGGTCTACTTCAATGATTGCTTAGGGTCAGATTTGTTTTTATAAAAAAAAATAACTACATAAAATGTCTGAAAATGAAATCTGGAACTGGTCACCTAAATGTCAGGATTTCTAGCTCTGTGTGAAAAAACGATCCATACTACAGCACTCCTTCAAAAGAGGAAATTATATCAATTACAGCCTTAAAAATCTATGTTGCAGGGACCACTATACATGTGCTATTTGCCATCCGCATGCCTTCTCTCAAAGCCAATTCCAGCCACTAATCATCAAAAGTAACACTTGGACATTGTGTCGGGACAGTCCGCAAAAAAACAAAGCTTAGGAAATTTGTTTCATATAGAGCATTTCTCAAAGGGCAAGTCTGAAAGGACACTTAGTTTGGCTCAAAGTAAAAACAACAACAAAAAACAACTAACTAATTCCTATTCTACATGTGTAATGGTCGATATAACGTACCTGTAATTTAATTGCTGTTGTTCCTGCTGTTTTGCATTAAACATGTCTGTAAGAGTGAAAACCAGGGGGCCTCAAGCTGCCACATTAGATAAAAGTTTGATTGGAATAAGGCTCCAGGAGGAGGAGTCATTTTTCCTTCCAACTGTTAAGACAATTATTGTCAAAAGGACATAGCCTACATGCTTCTTCCCTTTGGGCAGTAACTAAAGAATTTACACAATTTAACATCAAGCTCAGAAAAGGCCCCCAAATAAAAGAGACTGGAGGGTTGAGTGTAGTGGTGTCATAGACACCTTAAAAGAAGTACTCTCTATGGAAATAGTGTGTAATCCATCCAGTCTTAAAAATGTGTCTAAAAGTCTCAATCCAGAGAAGTTACAGGAATGTACCTGCACTTACTCAGTTACTCTCACAGACACTTTGTATTTGGTCTAGCTTAATCAGAGTGTGAAGTGCAGTCTTGGAACAGGTTATTATCCTGCGTTCGTCTCTCCTGTCTCCCATTATTTGAGCTGAACATCAAATCCTGCCCACACACATGCACAAGTGGGTTTAGTGATTTCACCATTTTCATACTGTGATTATGACTGCCATATCAATACATAAATGATTAAAAACTATATATTTCTGCTGGGTTCTCTCTCAATATTCTTAGCTAAATATGCATGTACTATAAGCCAAATTTAGACAAACTGAATTGGAATACCTCGTCATTTGATTACAGACTAAAGACTAAAGTCTGTTGGCATTTGAAAAGAAGTCTTAGTCACTGTAGACGTTACTTAGGCTTCGGACAAAAATGCTGAAATAATAAGGGTTGTTTATCCTTGTTAAAACTGTAACCTGCTCAAATTATACAAGGAACTACAGTAGTAGTAGAAATACTATGTTTCTTTTACTATAAACAGAAAAGCCTCTGTGAGAAAATACAATGTCTGGCCACAGCTAACAAAGCAAAAGTATAGCTTAAAAGGATCTGGATATCAGGACAGTAATCAGTGACAGCAAGCTTGAACAGTACTTGTGGGGGAAATTGACAGCAATCAAAATAATTTGAACACAAATTATTACAGGAAATCCACAATATAACAAAATGATTCAATGATCAGTTTGGGAGTGAAAAAAAAATGATAAGGATACCCATAATTATAAGCATTATATTTGTTAAGTATCAAATGTTTCTTTTCACCTGCTTCTTTCCTGCTTATCGTCTACTTGATTTGCTTTTCTTTGCTCGCCATTAGTCTTTATTTTACTCTGCTTCCTTCCCTGTCCCTCAGTCTCAGCTCGACTCTCTCCCACTGCATAGCTCCAGTGAGCCGACTCCCCGCCAGGCAGTGCAGCCCAGAAGGGAGCAACCAGCTGAATTATTGAGAGCATAAAAATGCTGCCGCTAATGGATCCTGAATAAACACACTGGCTAAGCTGCTCCTGCGGCTTCCTCTGCTGCCTCAGGGCGTCAAGCTCAAAATACTTTGAGAATGCAGAGACTGGAGGATACAGCTGAGGCTTTGTCTGGGGCTGAGCTACAGTTATGACACCATGGCCATCCAAAAGCATTTGGGGTACAGGGAGCAAACCTGATAGTGATGATTATTGACAGTGGAGTAGGGCTGGGCAATATAACAAAATATTGTGATATGAGACTAGATATCGTCTTCAATTTTGGATATCGTAATATCGAGATATGACATAAGTGTCGTCTTTTCCTGGTTTTAGAGGCTGGATTACAGTAAAGTGATGCATTTTCTGAACTTACCACACCTTCTAGCTGTTCTATTATTTGCCTTTTACCCACTTAGACATTATGTCCACATTACTGATGATTATTTATCTAAAATCTAAATGTGAAGATATTTTGTTAAAGTACCAATTGTCGACCCTAGAATATCGCTGCAGTATTGATAGAGGTATTTGGTCAATAATATCGTGATATCTGATTTTCTCCCTCTCACCCAGCCCTACAGTGGAGACAACGAAGGATGTAAAAACTGGCAGACCATTTGATGTTTTTTTCATCATCTTTTCCCCAGCTTAACCCAACGTTACTGTAAATATCTAAACCATACACCAGTATAGTCTAAAGTAAGGGACAGAAAGGTAGTGTCATTTTAATGGAGGACAATTAAAAATATAAAGCCTTGCATAGAAAGCTGACACAATCATTTAATTATATAGATGTGCTAAAATCCAGTCTGTCGCCTCAAATGTTTCCCATTTAGTTCATACCTTCTCTAAACAACCAGCCAGGACTATCCATGAGACATTTCCAATATTAAGTTAAGTGTTTTGATATAGAAGCGATCCTGCTCAGCTTTATTTGTGTATAAATGTTTAACTGTATTGGGCCTTTTATAACATAGTAATTGCACAGGACCTTTGACATGTCCTGTCCAAATATAAGTTTTAAGATGGTAAGAGATTAATAAGGGAATCTAGATTCATGTAATAAGCTAAGACAAAGTTCTAAAGTGTGTGTGACTGTGAGTGTACATGCTTGAGCGCGATCTCTCCCATTTAACTACTTTGAGATGTAATTCCAAAGAAAGAACCATAGCAGAGAGTCTTTATCTTGTTTTGTTATAATAAACGCACTCCGAGGGAAGAGATAGAAATTAAAATATGAATGGAGGAGCCATTAAAAAAAAAAAAAAAAAAAAGGAAGAAAACGTTGGCCCTGCAGCAAACTGGAGCTTCTAAGATTATGACTCTGCTTAAAATCTGTGTACATCTGTGTGTATGAATCCTGTTTCTGTTATTATGCTCTGTGGACTGTATGTGAGTGTGTGTAGAGAAGGTGATTCCCATACCAAGAGGGATGAAATACACTTCTGACTTGTAAATGCCTTGTGATATAGCACCACTACCTGGAAAATCAGAGCAATTGGGGGGTACAGAAAAAAGAAAGATATTTAAAAACAAAGATGCAACTTTATAAAAGGTGTCACTCAATGAAGAAAAACAAAAACAGAAAAACAGCCAAAAGCAGCCAGTATAACACGGCTGAAGCCCATGGGCAATACATGCACAGATGCTTGAAATACCACAATTTTCAAAACTGTCAATTTGTCCTCGTAGTAACTTCAAAGTACACCATCAAATCTGATCTGACACACTTTGAAATCCTTTAAGGATGCATGTAAGTTGTTGTTGCTGGAGCATTCATTGTATGGTGTATCAAAATTAAATATGTAGGCATCTGAAATAAGCCACCAGTCCACTTTGTAGGGTTAAAATACATACTTCTGCAAGGTTGACCTTAGGTAGGGCAATACAGGACAGCCCAACATGTTCTGACAGACTTTCATCAGCATAGTCAGTCTTTGTTTTCAAATGCTGTGGCTGTTTAAGGCAAAAACATGTTTTGCAAAATGTGTGCAAATGCAGGTAGAATAACGCAAAAAGGGTTTTGCCTAAGTTCACACCTTGGGTCTCAGGATATGTAGACACACAACATTAACCTTTTAAGTCTCCAACCTCCACTCATGAGGTCCAGAAATAGAGGCTGTCTCTGGCCTTAGCCATCTGCCTTACTACTGCCATCTGTATTTTCCACTGCACAGCGTTTTGCAAACAGCCCTATCAGATGTCAGAATCAGAATGCAGCCACCAGGCATTAACGAAGCGTGTGTCTGCTACAGGGCTAGTGGGATGTTTTTGTGTGACAGCAGTCCCAGCAAATTTCACATTATTGTGTACCATCTCAAGACAGATGATGAATCCCTGTGGAGAAGGTAAGAGCCAAGCTTTAGTATGCTCTGCTGTGGTAAATGAAATGTAGGACTTTTTTTAAACTTGTGTTACTGAGTAACACTGTTATCTAGAGATAAAACACATTAAACACACTGGGCACTCTGCCATGCCGATGAGCTTACCTTCTTCTTGTCTCTCATGGAGCTCTTGCCTCGCACCATGATTTTGCATCCCGTCTCTGCTTCCAACTGTTTGGCTGTGAGTCCCCGAGGGCCAAGGATTCTCCCCACAAAGTTATACTGCAGATACAGAGAGAGAAATAAACCAATGAGTCTATGGGTGAATATAACGGCAGATAATACTTTGCATCAGGGCATCAGTATATAAAATCGGACAACAATGGAGAAAGACATATGTATATGTACACTAGGGCTGTTGGAACGAATACCGAAAGCCCAGTATAATTTGAATAGTAAAAAATAAAAATCAAGATATTACATCTTATGAACAATAAGTTAGCGGGAGTGAGAAACTGTGAGGTCTAAGCTAATGTTACGTACCAACTAAAGTTAATACAACATCACGGAGCTAACGTTATGTACCAAGTAACCAAGTAGTACAGGGGGCAGTGACAGGAAATCGGAAGAAGGATGGGAAGTTTGGCTTAGTTATTAATGCTGTTAGCATCGTGGCTAACACTATTGTTATTTAGTTTATGACAAATCGTTTTGGCTGTGCTTTGTAACATAATATCATTGTGCTAACCGAGCACAGTTAGCCTTTACAACAGAGCCACTTTAATACACTTGTTAGATAATGCTTCATTCCAGAGTTCTCTGTCTCTGATTTGTGTTTGTTGCTGTGTGCTCGTGGTGGGAAATGAATGTTAACAAAGTTGCGTGCGTGACGTAGGTTCCCTTCAAGGCCAGGCTAATGTTAGAAGTCCCTCTAGTGGACAGGTCGTGTAACAACAACAACCACATGCTTATAGTGGCATTGGCAAGGCAGTGTAGTACATTTTAATAACAGGCTGCATTTGAGCATTAAAAAATAACAAATTAAATTCAAATGGTATTATAGAGGAAGACTGACAGCTTGAATGTACACATGAATAAATTCAAACATACAAGAATGATTCCATTTTCCATGAGCTTTTACTTTATCATCCCCACTAGATGTCAAAATAGTCCTGAACAGAAAATAGAAAATGAACCACAGGGAATTAGTCTAGGTGGTAAGGGTAGGGAGAAAACAAAGGGAAAATGGAGTAGGAAGGGTGATGAGGGGGAGGTAAGTTCTGAGGTGAGGTAGTGTGCTTGACACAATTTTCTTATCAAGGCCCCCTTTCACTGGTGAGTGGCTTTGGAGCTTTGTACCAAAAGGAAATGTATTTACCAACGTAATCCTCTCTACTTCAAAACTGGCATCCAACGGGATAAAGGGAAAATGTGTTGAAATAATCCAACACAATTTTCAGCCAAAATAAAAACAGAGGGAAAGGAGGAGAACTGGGGAGAGGGGCGCAAACATGTTAAAAAGACACACACACAGAGTTGGGTAAGAGTCCCTGATACTATTAAAATGGTATATTTTTACAAAAGTCCCAAAGCTGAAATATTCAAATGCTCACTGGCATAGTGGAAGGCTTCCCTTGAGAATGAGAAGCACAACTGTTCGTCTCTTGAAGTGTTACAATGAGCCATGACACCGCTGTATTAAATTCTTAAACGCAGTCACATCTGTTTACGCACTCCAGCGCACCAAAGCCTTTACAAAAATCCAAAAGGCCATCAGAGAAGTCACATTTAATTACAGAGCGGTTACAAATGTAACGCAATGTTGGTGTATTTCCCCTAAACAATGTAAACAAACACTTTGTTTTCCTGGTCCCCTTCACTGGGCTTGCCTGCAACCGTAGCATGTCTCAGAAGATGCTGGAGTCCCTGCAGATGATCATAGCATGCAGCTACACAGGCTTATTGCGTGTGTGTCTCCGTCACAAGGCAACTGTCTGGTTAACTCAAATCAAGGAAACTGGTGCAGGGGCTATTTTGTGTGTGTACGCCTACTGAGGGATCTAGGGGCACCTGTCCTCAGAGCTCAACAATGCATGGTGGGACACACACACGGACACACGCTCATAGTTTTCCCACTCTAGATGTTGAACCTCCTCCGAGAGGTTGCTCAGGGATAAAGTATTAAGGCAGGCAGTTACATGCGTGTGGCTCAGGTTTTATGACCATGGAGTAAGCTTGTGGGTATAGGCTGGTGTACCAGTGTCAGATGTGTTCAATGATGACAGAGGCAGGTGTACAAACTCACATGTGCATGTGGGCGGGGGCACAGCACAGAGCAGACATCATGTCTAGCCAAGTAGCTACCACAAGTTTCACTCACAAACATCACTCAAGGAAAATTTGAACACAAACACACATCAAATGACTATGTTTTTGCTTCAAGCATCTCACCACAATCTGGCAATGTAACAATAAATATCCATATTCATTTTAATTAAACCTCACAATTCAAAGTGTAACTGTAAATAAAAAATTATGCCAAAATCATCTCGGTGATTGAATAAAGCTCAGTGTTTTAACTGTAGTGGATGTCTTTCTCTGCTCCCTGGCTTCCTACTCTGCACTCTGTTATGCTTTTAGAAAAGGTGACCTCCATTTTAAGCCACTGGAATGTAGAGACAATGGAAAGCCAAGCGGGTGAGTTATCAGAAGGGTGCAGGGCCATTGAGCCTGCCAGGAACTCCACTCGGTACAGCCAGAGGAGTAGGATGGATGCAGGGCCCTCACTGCCAAATACACTATCTTCTCTTCACCTCCTCTTGCTAAACTATCTAGCCTTCTCTGCACCTACTAAGAAAAAAAAAGTTAGTTTTCATATTCTATATTCCTGTTACATCAACTCTACTGGCTCCCCAGCCAGTAGAGAAAGGTCTTTTATAAAAAATAAAATAAAATAAAAAATAAAAAAGTCATGTCTGGGAACCACTGTGGCTTTTTAGCTGGATTTCCAAAGCTCTGCACCCTCTAGGAGCACTTGAAGTAGTTACTAGTGACAGGGACATTTGTTGAAATTTAACAATAAAAATAGGAAATAAATATAAATAAATACATACAGGTACAATTGTGATGATTATATTAAATAGTTAGGTTTCCTCCCACTGATGCCTGATCACCCAATAACTAGAAATGGAGAGCAATAAGTCATTCTGGGATTGAAAAAAACAATTGCAAAAAAGTATGTTACAGCTCTGTTTATTCAGGCGCTACTGTCAGAACCCATCTGGTGAACAGAATACATGCATTAACTATGTGTATTGCTGACTAGGAAACTCCAGCAGTCGCTTTGTCTCTTTGCTGCACTCTTCTTTCCTCTGCTCATTTACAGAAATATAAGATTAGAGACACTGGGACCTTTGGTGGACCAACTCTTTTCCACACTCCCCTGTTTTGGT
The DNA here is from genome assembly GCF_004354835.1 of Perca flavescens. Lineage (NCBI taxonomy): Eukaryota > Metazoa > Chordata > Actinopteri > Perciformes > Percidae > Perca > Perca flavescens. Next base: position 18,713,763 of record NC_041350.1, read on the forward strand.
CTCTTTTTATCACAGTTTTTCAAACAAACACAAATACAGAGAATCACATACAGTATACAAACTTAGTTGTGTGTGCAAACAGAAAGAAAGACAGACAAACGCACATGCACTTACACACAAAGCCCCCTTCAGGACAAGGGCTTACACTGACATTAAAGGGCCTTTGTTTAGCCCCAGTTATCGCTACTCCACAGACGGGTTATGTAGTGAGCATATCTATGTCTATGCCACTGTGTGTTTATGAGCACGAGTTTGTGTGAATCCACAATGTATGGAGTAAACTCTTGCAGACACCCTTGGCACCCAGAGCAGATTGTCGCATGGGTTTGTGTGTGCACATTGTGGTTTGCTTTAATGTGAACAACTGAGAAACAACAGCAGTTTCACCAACAATGCTCAGGGAAGCAGAACAATTGTGCCTTTGACGGTGTTTGTTTGTGGTGGTGGGGGGGGACAGGAAATGAGATCATGTTGAGGGATCTGGCTGCGTGCGCGCAGAGCTTATCGAAGAGCGGGGCCAAGCCGAGAGGAGAATACCAATCACTTATTAGCCGGCCTCACTGGGCTTATTGAAATGAGGAACAGTTCATTCAGTGCAATGTATCAAAGCAAAGTGGAATCTGTGGTTACACCAGGCACTGCCATCTCTCTGCTCTTCCTCTACTCACTTGATTCTAACCCTCCTATAATGTTAGTATTAAGTAAGTATTTTGAAACAACTGATACCAATGTAATGGCTAACCATTTACTACAGCAAAATCCCCCTTTTCCTTATACATAAGATGCTGCTTCACAGAGTTAAACAGTAATGCAGGCTTTGCAAAGCGAAAGTTAAGTATTTTGGAAACACCACAAACTCGAGAACTCACATGGTATGCCATCACCCAGAGATTATCATTAAAGACGTGGACGAACAACAACCTAAAGTACCTAACATGCCAGTCAACCAATGCACTCTTTCAATGCTCTAAACTCCCACCGAACTCTGAACAAAAAGCTCTTTTTATGTAACAGTTTTATTTTATACTTGAATTAAATGTATTTGAAAGATGGCCCTTTGCAGTTTTTAGTTGCAAAAGTTTTTATTTTTGTATGAAGACAAAGTAATATCAAACTACATTTAATTTGTTGTGTTTTTTTAAATTGTATGTCTACTGCATATGGGAAAAGTAACTACATTTACATACTATGAATCCTTTTTTTTTTTTTTTTTTAAATAGAGAATAGTTTTTGAATTGATAAGCGATTTTGAATCGAATTGTGACATTTTCTGAATCGTGCACCCCTACTAATAAACCTCTTTTCTACGTATATCCATTCAGCTTGTGGAAACCGAGCAAGCTTCCTTTTTCTCTTAGTACACAGAATTTTGCCTTTCTTCTGCATATCGGTCATTGTCCCATGTGCATGGGTCTCTCATAGCACACATCAAGGTTATTTTTCTAACATCACATTCATTTCTGGGGGGAATGCCCCATAATTCAGTTAATCCATCCTATTAACCTTCGCTTTGAGGCCTAATCCCAACAACCCATACGCGTACATACACAGACAGAGAATCTCAACATACTTTTTCCACACAGTAAACGGACAGGAGGGAAGGGAGCGGGAAGGAGCAAACAGGTGCCTAACCTACAGCAGTTTTCATGCTTTATCTACAGGAGGGACAGAGGAGGTGAGGCTGGGGCGATAAAGGAGTCAAAATTAGACTTAGATTTCCAATTGTGACATTTACGCCTCAAAGCCCTATAGACTTCAAAGCGCTCTATTCGACACATCTAGCATTTAGCACCTAATCCATGGCTCCTTTGATAATTCTGTTTGGGTTTATTTTGAGGTTGCAGGCAGAGTGGAAATACAGAGGAGGATGGAATGTGTAAAGATTGATGTCAGCTGGAAGTTTGGATGACATGAGTGAAGGAAGCACAGAGCAAAGTTTGTGAACTTTTAGATACGGCAGCTCCAGAAACTAGCTAGTGAATTCAGTCATTTCCTCAGTGTTCGTTTGAGTGTTAGTTAAGTTTCAAGTGTTTTTTATTATTAATGCACAACAATTACATAAGCAGCAGTCACTGAAATCTTGAGACTCAGGCTTCCAACAATGCTAAATAAATGTGCATTTAAAAAAAAAAAAAAAAAAAAAAAAAAGCTAAAACTTAAAAAAGTTAATCACAAGTCAATAGAACTGCTCTCTTTGACAGAGCTGAGGAAGCTGTGGACTAAAGCTAGCCATGCTGTTCTACCTAAATCCTGTGCACACAGACACTGTGCGGGCCAACACTACGCCCCTGGTGCAGCTTTCGATTCCTGTGTACAGTATTTGACATGCTTCCTTTGGCCTTCATTCTCCGTTTTCATCTATTTCTGCCCCTCAGTTTAATGACTGCTGTGACAAACAGGCCAAAGAAGCACTTAACACCATCCACTTACAGTATACAAGCACAAGTTGGTAATATGCAAGCAATCACTGGCATTAGTGCAGTTATAAATACACAACAAATAGAGTCCTCTCTGTTTTAATTAGGGGTCCAAGACCAAGGGGCCTGGGAAACGTGATTGCAAAGCAAAGCGGTTCACAGCTCCAGCGCTTTCTCCAGCTCCATGCTATCAACATGAAACTTGTTTGGCATGCTGCTCTGAGGCTCTGTACCAAATTTGGTGAAGCTCGGCCATTAGGGGGGCGCTATAGTCAACGTAGACGAGTTTTGGCCCTTTTACTCAATAGTAATGGGATATTTGCAATGGCAATGTACCACAGACCTTGCAGCTCACACCTCTCGATATTTACTGACGTTTGCCTCCCCACCGTTATGCTTTGGGTTCCGCTTTCGCACGCTCCCTGCCTAAAACGGTTTAAATGTTTCTAAAAACGGTGCCTGAACCGAAATATATATATTATGTATAATATGAAATATAAAAAAAAAAAAAAAAAAAAACGGCTTGTTTATTGCTAAGGCCATATGGTCAAAATTAAATGATTGATTATTAATAATGTAATAACAATAACTTATAACAATTACTTATTTCACCAGTAAATCGCTGGTAAACGACAAAAACAAGCACCAGATAGGAAAAGGGTATTTTACAATAACTTTGAATGCACCACAAGGCTGGCGAGTTTCAAGTGGATGCACCGTCTGCAGCAGCTGCAGTCAGACGGTTATGTCCCGGTGTTGGAATCCTCTAGAGGGAAATAGTCACTTTACACCACTTAATGTAAGATGTCAGCATTTTAAACATTGTGTTTAATCCAGCTACTAGCTAACGGTAACTTAGCGTCCCGTGCAGAGATGCTTATGAAAAAAACTTTAAAAAGTCAGGCACCGAAATTTTCATTCGTATTCAGTCTCGTTACTACCGTTTACGTCGGAACCGGTGCCCTATTGGCACTGCGTTTCGGTACCCAACCCTACTCATCAAATAGCTAACCAGAAGATCGTTCGTTCATCAAATTATCATCATCATCATCATCATCATGCATGGCTGGCTAGCTAGAGATATCTAAATCAAAATCCTCCACTCTTCTGCTCTATCAGTGAGGTGTGGGGGCGGTACATTTCCAGGACTGGTAATGACTTAAGGGGGTCAGAAGGATATCAGTAGCTGGCATGATAAGTGATGACACCCTCATGGGAACAAGCTTAATTACTTTCCCTGTGTAGGGAACTGGCTGGTTTTACTGCAGTGAAACAGAAAAGTCCAGAACAGCCTGTGTGCCCAAATCACCATGTCCTCTTTTTGGTATTCTATAATATCTCTGTGCATTGCAGTTGAATTGAAGCAAATTTTTCCCCTCTCTCCAAGAGACAGACAGACAGAGTTAATAAATTCTGGTTTAATATTAGACCCAATTAATTCATTAAATAAATGTAATACTAGTTTATATCAGTTTTAGCGTACATATTCACATATTATCCTTTATATTCACACTTTATTTAATTTCCTGTTTCAACTATCATCAGGAAAATGTACTTAAAGTAGGGCTGTAGGGCTTTTTCGGAAAAAGTAACATTTTTATTGCCTACATTGCTTAAAATATATCTCAAAAAACTAAAACATATTAAGTGCATTCAAGTGCCATATTACATTGTTTTTTTAAAGATTTTTTTTTCAAATGATAAACCTCAAACTAAGGCATACAATAAACATACATAAACATTACATTAAGTTGTGCAACTTAACTTTCAGTTTCAAACTGAGACTGATCTGTATTAGTTATACTAAACATATTTTCATTTATATATATTTGATTACAATGCTAAACAGCTCTGTTACACTTATGCTAGTAGATCGTTGATCAGCTGTTTCTCCGTGAAAAAGAAAGAAAGAAAGAAAGAAAGAGAGAGAGATGCGCAACAATCAGCTGTTTTTCCAAAGGGATAGTCAACGCGTCAGCTCTTTAGATCAAATTGTGGTCACCACTACATATTTTCTTGTCTTTGTTTTCGGTAGTTGTGTTTGGTGTAGTTTCATCGTCCATACGACTCCAATTTACTTTTGTCGGGTCCGCTTCGTGGAATGGAGGATTAAGTTAGACTCCATGTTTTCTGTTGAGATGCTAAAGCACTGACGTCGTGCTATTATTGTGGTAAGCTTGTTTGATTTTGCAGTAGACATACTGTACAGAGTTTTCATTTTAATTACGTTTGAACAGATTCCAAACTTTGGACACTTTCTGTCGTTTTCTCCAGCCTGTCTCTTCTCTTAGCCCCTCGCTATTTACACGCTTACATGTGTTGCCAGCAGCAGACTGAGCAGCTTCTGGTGTGCGACAGTAATAATGATCCGTGCGGAAACACCGTCTGTCAGCATACAACGTTGGTAACATTGATTTAACAAAGCTTCAAGGCAAGTCATTTTGCATCGAGGATTTTTTGTAATCGAATTATTCGAGTTATTCGAGGAATCATTTCAGCCCTAACTTAAAGTATTAAAAGTAAAACAACTCAGAAGAATGCAGAAAAATCCTGAAGTTCTGTCAAAGTGTTCAATCAGCTAATAATTTCAGCTGTACTTATTTCGTTGGGAAGTCTCATTTATAATAAAAATTTTATAAACTACATGTGTTTTGTGTGCAAAAATCTCAATTTGTAAAGTACTAACTAAAGCTGTCAGATTAATGTAGTGGAGTAAAAAGCACAATATTTCCCTCTGAAATGTAGTTTAGAAAGTGGACTGAAAAGAAAAGGATTCCATTGCAACCTAAAGTACCATGACAACCCCCTAAACACCAGACAAACACTAATGCCACGTAAACACCAGCAGCAGAGCTGTATTGCACAGCTGTTTTTACAGACCTCTCTCTATAAGTGACCATTCTCTTCTCTCAGGCCTCTTAAAGCTGGCGAGAGGAGTTCAGACAGTCCTGTTTAGCAGTTGCTCAAGAGCTTACGTATAACTCAGGGTCCCGTTTCATAGAGTCAGCACAGCAAAGTTGGTGTCTGTGGACACGTGTGTATTTTCACTCCTAAGCATTTCTTACTACCCAGTGACCTGCCCACAACCCACCTGGGCATTTAACAGTTGGCATATACAGATACACAGGGCATAAAGTAGAGACCGAGACACACTAAAAGACATGTCACACATCCATCCAGATGCCTGAAGGTCAACGGAAATGACATGCTGAGCTGTCAGTCAGCTGCCTATCAATGTGTGTGTGTGTGTGTGTGTGTGTGTGTGTGTGTGTGATCGTGTTCTCAGGAAATAAGCAGAGCCACAGATAGCATTTAATTGAAGGTTGAAGTTATCTGATAGCCTGCGACTCAGCTGTCAGTCAAGATGCAGTCACCACGGTGACGCTTCACAGCACTCTGCACCACTGACGACATCAGGAAATGGCTGACTTTGAAGAACGGTGAGGGAGTGGGTAGATACACAGGCAGACATAATTGTAAGAGACACACAAACACATTTACAGACACATGTGGGGCACACAGGCAAGTACACACAGGCCAGAAGGAGAACACACTTAAGGGAATTAGAGTAGAGGCATGCTGGCAAGGCAAGTTATTTTGGTAGAATTGACATTCTGCACTGCATCCAGGCACCAGGAAAATCTAATTATCTACTGGGGAAACCAGAGCAGGACACACGTAGGTGAGAGAGAAAGCCACATCCAGCAAGTGGGACCTCGTCATAAGGATATGGCGGCTAAAGGTAAGAAGGAGTTGTGTTTTTAAATGAAAATGGAAACCGAGACAGGCAAGTGGATGGAAAGAAGGGAAAGACAGGGAAATAGTATGACCCATGACAAATTTTCCATGGAGGGTGAGTTGTTCCCAAGAACACAAAACCGAGGCTTGGACCATCATTCCCTACTTTCTTGAAAGAACCTAGAATTGTGAACAAAACACACAAACACACATGCACACACATATTCCTTTTCAATGGGGGAAATCAGACGGAAATGTGAGAGGGGGGTAAATATTCCCCAGTCTAATAATCATCATTACAGTTTCCTCCCCTTTTAGCAGTGGGCAGATGGGGAGAGGAAGTGACATTTTTTTCTTCCTTCATCAGTTCTTGCCTCTTACTTTCTTACACTGATCATCATTTATCATCTTCTTACACCACCACTAAATAATTCCAGTCTAGATATAGAGATACTGTAGTTCGGTCGAGGTTTGTTTTTGTTTCTCAAACTACAGAGGACCAGGACAAGCTCAGCTTAGGTGGAAGTCAGTAGAACACACATTAACACGTTATCTGCCATTGTCGGTTGTTCAAATGATGATATCCCAAATTCCATTTCCTCTCTGCCTACCCAATAGTTTAACATTGCAAAGGGCAGTAACAGCAGCATTGAAAACAAAAACAAAAAGAGTAGGCAAAAGGATTGCCTGCATTACCTATTACAAGTTACACTGGTAGAAATCAAAAGACTTTTTTTGCTTAGTAACTGTAGATGTAATGTAACAGTTTTTGCACATGAACAGTATTCCAAACAGGAGAGTCAGGAATTGAAAAATCAATTTAGACCTGCTGCCGATTTCCGCCGGTTCATCACATACATAAAGCTATCTGGCATTATCCTCTTTTCCTGCAGACTTAATGACCACACTTGGTGAAAGGGGTGTCATAAGGAAACACAGGTCATCAGTGAGTCATCTCAGCCACCAGGGGGAAGCCTAATTAATATAGTAGCTTTTCTGGCAGCTCGTAAACACAATACAATACACAACCCTGCTTTGTGAAGAGCATAGCAAACCGTGCAAAGGAAACACGGGTTATCGGAGTATGCCACACTTTTACTAGTTTGTGTGGGTCAAGTCAAATCAGTGTGTGAGAGTCATTCCATGAGTGTCTTTACAGCCACAGGTGGGCGCACACACACACACACACACACACACACACAGTCCCTGGTGCCCTTTATCAATTCTGTCAGGGGGAAAATGCAATCCATGCCTGGCTGAGCCTTGCCCTGCTCTACAGTGTCTCTTATCCTTCGTCACCTCCCTCCATTCATTTCCTCACTGGAAGCTGCTGGGATTACCAAGAGAAACGTTGCTCCTCAAGATGTGGCACAACCATTCACGTGGGTGCCAAAGATTACCATGAGGACAGGAAGGGGACTGACTGGACGTGGTCTAAACCACACACACACACACACACACACACACACACACACACACACACACACACACACACACACACACACACACACACACACACACACACACACACACACACACACACACACACACACACACACACACACACACACACACACACACACACACACACACACACACACACCTCTACATATAGTACAAACATACACACAAACATATCAGTCATTCTTCAGACAAAGCTTTTATTGACTCGTTCTCTTCAGCTACCAGCCTCCTCATCACTACAACCAACATGAAAGCTCCACAGTGTACTATCCGTTCCCAGCTGTGTGTGTGCGCATGTAATGTGTATATCTTTCCATCCCAGAAAAGTCATCTATGCAACAGCTCTAACCAATGAGATTGTTAAGTCCAAAAGATTTTCATCTCCTTCAACTGAATATTTATCTCAATCCCCTCCTTCTCGGCACTAATCTACCACTGAGTCTGCCAATAAACACCCCAGCATGCAATGTTTTCCTGAGGCCTGCCACCTTATATAGCTTTAACGGCAGTCCATTGGTATGCATGCTATGAGCCCAACAACTGCTGTTCAACTAACAAAACAGTAAAATGAACTAAAAGAAATTGACAAAAAGGGAGAAGACCTAAGAGAGAACTAAGAGTAGATTGCATAAGGAAAGCACTAAGGAGTGAGCAAGAAAGAAAAAGAAAAATGTCATGCTAGGGATGACACCCCAAAAAAAAACATGGCCAAAGGCAAGAGGTCCAACTACGTATGTGCGTGCGTGTTTGTGTCCACACAGATAAGATTTTTTACTTTATTACAGCTGCTGATTTAGCAGTTGATACAATACATCTTGCTTCCTTACAACACTCAAATTGAAGAAGGAAAAACCTTTAGACATACTATATGATCAATGTTATGTCCCTCTTAATTGATTTGTAAAAAATAAAAATAAATAAATAAATAAATAAATAAGGCAGATATACAAATATTGTTGGCACTGTGATACAGCTGCAATAGTGTGAGGTGTGTAAACCAGCTACTTACATCAGGGTACTCTTTGACAGGCACAAACAGTTTTTCCTGCAGGTGGACGATGGGTCCGAGAGGCTCAGGCAGCTCCAGAGGGTGTCTGTCCACAAGGCCATTCACTGTGTCGCTGTACATGTCTTTACGCACTCTGTTGATCTCTGAAACACACAAACATGTACACTGTGGTAAGCAACTGAACAAAAATAGTGCAATCAAACATTTTTTATTTGATATATCACTGTCACATTGATTTTGACCTCTGGGCAAAGACTTGCATATAAATCTCGGTTGTAAAAACAAACGGAAAAACTTTTGTGAATTGCCTTGAGTATTGGTTGTCTTTCATAGACAAACAAGTTTGTTTTTGGAGTACTTCACAAAAAATAATCATAGCCTGCAAGTGTAAAATATGACAGTGGAGCATGAATGCTTAATACCTGCAGGATATAGCAATTTTTCTGCTCCGACTAAAAACCGTGAATGTGTGTTTTCTTGCAACTTATTCTATATGCCAGAGACAAAAGTTAAGCGCTGCATTATTTAGGGGTTAAGGCCATCATATTTCCTTTCTGCCTGGTACTCCCCTGTGGCTGTTCTCTAATAGAGCAGCCTGTGCGAGTGACTGGGCAGGTGCAGAGAAGAGAAGCAGAGAATCGCTCAGGTATATGCCGTCAGATGTGATCCCTCTGTCAGATAAAACTAATGGGTCTTCTCTCATTCACAGAGTTGAGTTCCAGCTCTCTCACACACATACATGATGACCTCTTATTCACACGCACCCCACTTTGACTGCCTCCGTAGCTCATACAAATTCACACAGCATACAAGTCCTGTGCTATGCAGGTTGGGAAAAAAATAAATAAATAACTAAAAAAAAAAAAAAAAAAGTATTCATTCATCCTGCCAGTACTGTGTCTGTATGTAACAGTTGGATGAGGACGCTTGCAGTTGTAACACCCGTTAATAGGGGACACACTGGTCGCACTTTCTAACTTCCCACGTTTGCCATCTATACAAACATTCCTTTCTTTGCTGAACCAAAAAGTTAATCAGCAGTAAAGGGTAGGAGAAATGTGATCCAAAAAGAGGCATCTCCAAGTTTAAAAAAAACAGCTGCACCAAATTGGTAGGGCTGGTAAGGCCTCGAGGAATGACATTTGTTAAGGTAGAGGTGGAGCGGGGCCGGGCGTTAGGCACTATTTCCATCTCTCATGAGACTTTGGAGCAGTTGGGAGCTCTATATTAAACTCTAGCTGGGGAACCTGACACTCAACTATAGATGCCCTCAGTAAAGCTGACCTCTAAGCCTCAACTTTACGCTGAAGCAAAATTGGAAGGTGGGTCAAATTGGAAGGTAGGTTTTAGCTTAGTTCTTGTCTTTGTTTTAAGTTAGAATAATTGTACACTTATACAAATTAAATAGGTAAAAATAAGACAAGAAAATAATGGATTCTGCCATGGAATCAGTTTGCTGGGATTTCCTGTTGAGCTGCGAAAGTGTTTTCTCTCGATACCGTAGATGACAGACTGACAAATGTGTGATTGATGGGCTCACGGACACTGACAAGCACAGACACAAACATCTGGCCTGCAGCTGCGTGGGCACCTCAGGGACACATCAGAACCATACAAACAAGCCAGGAGACTTGGCCCAAAGAGACTCCTTCCCAAACAACATGACCTCAGCACTCTGTGGTCCACACAGATACTCCCAGTAGTACCTAAAGACAAATTCATCATCATGGTATCTAGCCCAGAAGACAGATGACATCAGTCCTTACCGACACCAGCAGCTTCAGGCTTCAGCCGGGCTTTGTGTATGAGCGGAGGGGCTTGGCATTGACACATCTTTCAGCGGAGGAGATCGGGACAGCATAACATAGGGAGTAATGGGAATATAATAAAAAAGGACAGTAAACTACAAATTATTGTGTCCAAAAGAACCCTTGAGTCCATAAAACATAAATATGATGGCCTAGCGGTTAAATAGACCGTATTTTAACCAAGTTCAAAAGTTTCATTTCCGTTAACTCCTTGATGGATATGCAAATCTATCCACAGACTGATTACTCATAGTTAGTATTTCTAGAAAAAATGATCACTACTAAAAGCCATTCTATAAAAATGAAATGTTCCTCATTACAATAAATCTCAGTACCTTACTTTCTGTGTCAGTCTCTTCACGCTATTAGTAAACACAGAGGAGCCATTTAACAGACCACTTGTGGGCAAAGCATGTGTGTAGGAGCCATCAATGATGAGTAAAGAGGAACTAACGTTCAGTAGGTTAGAAAATCACTTCTCTGCACACACAGAAAAAGCAAATATAACGTATGCTATTTGCAAATTCCAACGCATCCAAGAATAGCCATCCTTCAGATAACAAGAGAAAATAAAAGAAGATTGCACATGTGACAATGCTACCCAACAACCCTCAGCAGCACCCCCCCTCCTCCTCCTAATTCCATTTCCTCTTGCTGAAATGCCACATTAACATAAGGGGCCGTGCTGGGCCATCAGTGGAGACGTGCAGCATTTGACAACCTCTAATTTCAACGTGGCAAGTCTTTTCTGAAGCGCTGCGCTCACCTAAAAATTACCCCCAGCCTTGCACGACCGACAAAATCATTTGTGTAGCTGTCCATCCAGGCAGAAAAGGCTTTTGTAAGAAAGACACAAGTGAGGGAGACTGTGGATCAGCATCTTGGAACAGGAGACAATCAGCAAGAGTGAGATAAGGGTAGGTTATCAAAAATGAGATTTTTTGTTGAACTTTGGCATTTGATGACAAAATGTATGTGTTTAAAAGCTATCTAAAAAGGACAGTAACAGAACCCCTCTTACTTCCCTTCAGCCGTCTCCTAGCTCAGTGCCAGTGTGTCACACACACACACACACACACACACACACACACACACACACACACACACAATACTAGTTTTAGAATGTGACACACACACACTATACTACACACACACACACACACACCCCACACACACACACGACCACCTGTTACCACATGACAAAAGTTTTATACATGACAGCTGAGCTATCTTCACGACAACTGGCCAAAAGCCATCTGGTAAAGAAGACTGAGATACTGTTGAAAGCTCTCAAAAAAAGTAAGTAGTATTTTTTTTGTCAAACTTAAGAAGATGCCTGAATATTGGTGTCAATAATGGGTCAATTATGACCAAGTAAATATTTTAAGGCTGAAAGATAGTCCTAAAATATAAACCCATCATTAATGACTCTAGGTCTCAAGCAATTAATAGTCTGTAGAATAATGTTCTGATTTAATCAACATGCTGATAAACGTAGCTAAATTCTTAGAATAAGAAAAATGTATTTACTGATAAGCAAAAGGAGATGTGTTGACATCATGTAATGAAGCTTAAAAGCAGCATGCTATGCAAATAATCTGCACAATTAGAGCTTTTGCCAAGCTCCCACTACTGTCACGATTAGTTCTTTAGCAGGCAGACTTCACCCGCAAGTGAAAACAGCATCAAGTGGCATGAGGTCAGATTTTTGCCCACACAGAGACAATTCATTCATTCATTGTTAGGGCAAAGAAGAACTAGGCCTAGGCTAGAGAATCATATGCACAAGGGAGAAAACGATAGAAGGTATGGAGAAAAACAAATCCATTTAGCATATCCACTCATCTGAATGAGAGATGGTATTTGACAGACTCCGCCACCATATACTCAGCACCATGGGATAGGGGAGGGCTTTTCATTTATTTACAAGCCTGATACCAAAATCATGAAGCAGCACCGGCAGAATCAAGGGAACCAGTTCAGGAGAGGTAGAGATAAGGAAGAGGGAAGGCATAAGACAAAAGAATAGCCAAATGAGGCAGAAATATTTTTGTTGCAGCCCACTGTTGTAACGTGATCTAATGAATGGAAAGACAGCATGAGGACAAACTTAGGGAATGGCGTGGAGAGTATGAGAGATCAAAGACCAAGCAAACAGATAGGCGAGAGAGAGAGAGAGAGAGAGAGAGAGAGAGAGTGTGGAAGATCATTCAGCTAGAGCTGCTCCAATAGAGAAAGGGAACAAGTCCATTAAGAGCCCAAAAATAGACCTGCTCCATAACTGCTTTGTCCTCTCCCTGTAGCTCACAGCAAGACATCATCTGACCATGCAGAGCACATCTGTCCGTGTGTGTGTGTCCGTGTGTGTCCGTGTGTGTGTGTGTGTCCGTGTGTGTGAGAGAAAGACCGCACAAGAAATGCAATGGCTGAGTGATCAGCTTTGCCTGAGAAAAGCAGCTTTTGATGCCTTGTGATGCCTGGTATTAGGCTGATAATATCTCGCACCTGAAACAGATAGAGTCTAACACCAATTAATTTTAAAGCCAAAATGATCAAATTTTCAAATCTGCTGAAAGACTGAATGAGTCCTACCTGTTTAAGGGGATTAAAAAAACTCCGTAGTGTTTGTAATAATTCCATCTTTTCCTACTTGCACATGCTTACATTCTCAAAATCAAGTTTTAAAACAGGGGAAGAAGAAAAGAAATGGCTAGGAAGCTGAGGTAAATATAGACATAAGAACTGAAGTGGGCATGTCAAAAAAAACTACAGCAATCACAGATACACCTAAATGTGCCGATGCTGAAACTGAAACAAGACTCAGGCGAGGAACAAGCCTTTTCACTTTAAAGCTGTGCACTTTAGCAATCACAAAGCCTGGGTACCCGTTGCAAACGAAAGGATTTGGGCGTTTAATGCATTCCTGCCCTTTATTCACGGCACAGACGACTTTATCCAAGACGACACTCCACTTCAACAGTTTAGGGGTTTGGCAGGCCAAGCATATGAAAGACGGAGGTTTCTTTTAAAGCAGGGAGCAGAAATATAGTGTGCATTGGTAGGGGTGACTGAGCCATGAAAACGTATGCATTTCTGGGTCTTATCGTCTACTCACAGCTGCCTCTTCTCTCCCCCTCCCTTTTATGTGGGGGAAAAAGTTTCCTTATGCTTCTGTCTTATTTTTACTTCCTAATCTTTGATTTAACAGTATGCCTACACTGCAAAATCCTTTGATGTTCATGCACAAACTATTCCTGTGCTGTTAATGAGTATGCAGTACTATCAGCATAGTTAAGAACAGCCGTTATTTCAGTTCTTACAAGGAAAATACCAGGTTTTGGTTTGAAATATCCTGTCATAAGAGTTTGCATTAGGTAAAATTTGCGTTAATGAACTTTAATGACAACATCCAGTACCCAGAGGGTTAGTACTTCACTTGCCTTTGTTTACAATTTACCAGATTCTAAATTTAATGTAATAGATCGTAGGAGTGTGGCAGTACACACATTAATCGCAAAATATTCAGTACAGGATGCTCTGTTCGGTATGCGACTTGTTTCGGTTTTTAAGACCCTGAATCAAGGATTTATGTGGCTAGCGAATAGGTTTCCCAGTAAATACAGCAATACTGGACAAGCAGGAGTATTTGCGACAGCATTACCCAAGTGTGTCTATTACTTGCAGTAGTTTAACACTCACACTTGGGTGCAAGTCGTTCTCCCCATGGCATCCAAGCAGCCTCTTTCCACAGATTCAGTGGGAATAGGTAATAATATAATAATAATGAATGGTATAGGAGAGTTTATTGCTGTGGATATGTGACTATACTCTGTTGCAAAAAACACAAAGTACTTGAGCACCCCATGATAATGTTAATTTACATCGTAATAGTTTTAGAATTAAAGAATTTCTGAAGCCGAATTAGCTTTGGCCAAATCTTTGGCGAGGATTTTGTCACGAGGAGGTAAACTAACAAAGGATCACTTTCAAAAGAAATATGTAATTGCAGTAATCAACAACTTTTTCAATGTACATATGGCATGTAGGTACTGTGAGAAACTTGAAATAGTATTAACCTATTTACGTTTAATTGAAACTGTGTCAATGTTTTACAATGTATATAACTAGGTGTGTCACAATTTTGTTTTTCAATTTAAAAAAAATCATCAAAATTAAAAAATGAAAAGGATCGGCAATTCCCCTGGTATTTTTTTCTCTCTCCACCCCGCCTACTTGCACAAGTCAGAAGAAAAAAAAAAAACAACACGGCGTTGCTCACCAGCTGGTAGCATGCAGCTAAAGACACTTGGTAACGTTAGCTTACAGGTAGCCTGCAGCTTGACTAGTCAAGACACCATGGCCACTGCTGGGAGATGACAGAGAAACAACAGAACTAGAAAATCCTTCTGTTTCCCTGAAATGTGTGGCAACTTGTTAAATTAATGGTGCATTCAATTGCGCCTCAAAAAAAAAAAAAAAAACCTGAGAAACTCAAACTGTTGCAGTTCTGCCATCGAGTGGCTCTTACTATGGAATTGCCGTCCCTGTTGAGAAAAAAAAAAAAAAAAAACTTAGCGAAAACATTGAATCTAATCGTGACCTTAAAATCGTCAAATCGAATCATGGTTTGGAGAATCGGGATCTGAACTATCAAATTCAAAATAGTACTGACTAGGGCTGAACGATTAATTGCATTTGCAATAATATTGCGATATGTTAAAACGCGATATCCTAATCGCAAAGGCTGCGAATTGGTCACGTGACTCACGAGAGCAAGTCAGTCCACACTCCGCAGAGAAAGCATCAACTTAGCACGCTAACGCTACGCCGTACCTTGAGCAGATTTGTCATTCAAACAACTCGAGTTGTAGTTTAAAACTTATAAGGATTTTATTCGGGCTCCAGTCCATACATGCAGTTAATGAATACAGGTAGCAGAACTGAAGGCTTGGTTAGCAATGATTAGCTCTGATTAGCCGTTAGCGCCGGTTAACTCCGTTATAAAGAGATGGAGTGGAGCAGACTGCCGCGGAGAGGGGTAACAACCAGACTCTGATAAATGACGTTCGGGGAGCTTTCGCAGCAGCGTGGCTGCGTTGTTTCAACGGTTTTATTAGTTCAGTTAATCCCACGGCAACACCTGCATGCTACTGCTAACGTAACAATAGCCTTTCTGAGCAAGTGCAACGTTGACGCTGTCATGCACGCGGCACGCAACTTGAGGGGAGGGAGGGGCTGGAGGCAGCTCCTCTGTGTTTAAAAACTGCAATCCACATGTTTACATATGTTGATGCAAATAATTAAATAATCAAAATACTACTAAGTGTGGCAAAGCCACATTTGTTTTTATATTTCTGCAATCTGCACTTTAGTTTCTGTGATTTGTTTTTGACTTTCATATGAATGTTTACACCAGGCTTGGTCAGTGCTCAATATATTACTGTGATTGAAGTAGTTAAATAAAAGATGTCATTCATATAAATTCATGCATCACCTAATTTCATCATCACATACAGACCTGGCCTCCAGGAAAGAACAGTTTGTTTAAGCTATATAATCTTGTGTTGTTCATACTATACAGTGTGATATACAGTATACAGTGATTTATTGCTAGTTTTTGTTGAATAATACAGAAGACAAAGAGCTTAAAAAATAATTGCATATTGAAATCGCAATAATTTTGAAAAAATAAATAAATCGCAATTAGATTATTTTCAAAAATCGTTCAGCCCTAGTACTGACAAATAGATCTGTTTGCTTAACAGTGACTGACATGATGCGGATATAAGCGCTGGTCCCCAGAGGCTAAGGGGTCTAAATTACTCTAGACTCTAGTTGTGTCAGGGATTCTCATAAGGCAGGCTGGGTAAAAAGCTCCAGCGTCAGGTCTTCAAGTAGATAGGCCACCAAATAAACAACTGGCGTAATAAGGTTTCTGGATTCTTTCCCACTGCCAGAGCAAGGTAAAAGAAATATTAAATTAAAGAAAAATTCTCTAGTGCACATGCTTACTCATCTAATGGGTAAAAGGCAAGCAAAGACACAGAAACTATGCTTTCATCCAAATGGGAAACAGAAGGTTGATGCATTCTACAACAATAAAATGCTTAAGCAATAACCCAATCTCTTATACCCTATAGCAGTGGTTCCCAACATGGGGTCCGGGGACCCCTCAGGGGGGGCGGCAAAGATCACAGGTCTTTATCTGGTTTGAGGTTAAATAAAAAAATAAATAAATATTTGCACATATTAAACAAATTATGATAATAAACTAGAATATATAATGTGTACAAAATTCTGTATAAAAACTATATATTTTTGTTCTCGCTTAAAATTGTAGGCAGGCTACTTAGTAGGCCAAACCTCAGGGACCTCTTAACCTGGGACCCTTGCTGTCATCAGGTCAGCAGCTAGCAGCTAGCTGCTATCATCCTCGTCTTTCCTGCCGCCACGCCATCACTATTTTATGAATGAAACATGGCGGAGAAAGGTAAAAGTGCTGATAACTCCTCTGTATCAAAAAAGAAAGTAAGGCTCTATCTCGAGAGTTACCTCAACTTTGGTTTAGCTGAAAAATAAAAAATAAAAATTGTGTCGTAATGTGTGATGTGCAATTTATTTTTGTTGGTATCGAAAAAAAGTATTGTTCAGAAACCGGTATCAAAGTCAGTATTGTTATCGGTATCGAATACCAATACTGCGATACCCAGCCATACTGATGACAGATAAGCGGAAGCTACCAATAATGCACAGGAATGTGTGTGTCCTGACACAAACTTAAGTACATACTGTATAATACATATAAAAACAAACCCCCAACGTAACATTAAAACACCCACATTCACATGAGCTAATGAGCTTTTGTGTGTTTGCAGGCAAGGCTCTCCTGAGACAGTGAACCCACAGAAATAACACTCCGAACAGAAGGAGGAGGGAAACTGCCTTAGAGAAAAATCTGCTGAACAAATACAGCAGGAAACAAGCAGGAAATAGTGCTCCATCTCTCCTCTACCTTGCTTTATTATCCTTACAAACATTAATGGGAATATTACCTATTCCACCTTTTAAGACAGAATACAGTTAACTCACTTCCAAGGATATCACGATACAGAAAATCTAGTAGTCGGTACCGATACCACCAATATACTCAATACCAAAGTCGATACCACGGTGTTAAAAAAAAAGAAGGCATGTGGCCGGGTTGGCTCAGTGGGTAGAGCAGGCGCACATGTACTGAGAGGTTTATGCCGAGGTCCAGGGTTCAAATCCAACCGGTGACAATTTCCTGCATGTCTCTCCCCTCTCTCTCCCCTCTCTCACCTAGCTGTCCTGTCAAAAATTAAAAGGCGGAAAAGCCCAAAAAATAATCTTAAAAAAGAAGGCAGTTTCATGATTCTTGAAACCCAATTCGATACCACGGTAAAAAACCAAAACAATACACCTCCAGTGTCAGTTTTTTTTTCTCTCCTAAACTTTCGGTTACTGTTTTGGTGTGGAGTGGAGGGGTTAGAGTGGAAAGGGCAAGGAGAGTGTAATTTACATGTAATCGGAAGCAAATGTCAGTCTTCTGGACCCACAGCCCGCTACTTTGAAGCCGGGCATCACTCAACAGCCAGTGTACAGTAACGTCTTCCACAAGTTAACCTGGAACTCCCAGACAGCAAGCATGTTTAGTCTGGTTCTCTCTGCCGTTGTTGTTTTTCACATAGAACCGGGCTGATTAAAGTTAACCACACTGATATGAATTGGTTCCGCTTAAACAAGCGCTCCAGGTGAAGTCGTGAAAGCTACTGCTGTAGATGTACGGTAAAACCAGAGGCCGACTGCGGTCGGGTCAAGCCATCAGCAAGCAACGTGTCAGATGAGCCACTCTGTTTTTCTGTGCTGGAGGGCGTTCTTCTTCTCCAGCATTTAGCGGCAGACTAAGACACTTGTAAGCGAATACTGCCCCTGTCAGGTCCGGAAGAATTGCTTCCCTCTTTACCTGCGGTACTGTAGAAAAACAAGTACGGTCACATTTTCTGAATTTTGGACTGACTTGGTACCGAAGTACCGGTTCTCCTGACAGCCCTACGAACATTCAAATTATTATTACTATTATGCAACACGTTTATGATGTTTTGATATAAAATAAAGAAAATATGTAACTTAATGTATAAGTAAAAAAAAAAAATCCTGAGTGAACACATTCTTACATTCCTAGTTACGTCAGAAACATTGATAAGCTGGGCGCACAGTTTACCTCCTCTATTCTGGCTGAACCACTGAGAATATGTATGCTAAAAGCAGAATGTGTAGGTGTGGTGATGGCCAAGAACAGCAATCAGCCAAGCCATTAATCATAACTGGTGGCAAATGCAATGTTTTTCTGTCACTGTGACTGCATGCAGGAAGGGGAAGAAATGCCAAGTACAATGTGGCTTTCTGTGGCTGCTGGCAGCAACGGTGACGGTGTGCTATAGGAGCGTGTCATAGCACGTTAGTTTGGTGATTAAAAAAAGCAAACAGACAAGGAGAGCGGGACCAAAGGAAAGGCAGAGCTTAGGGGTATTGGATTTTCAATTCCCACCAAAATCACCACATTAACCTGTGTTGGAAATTATATTTGAAAAGGTTGGGATGTCTTACATTTGGCGGAATGCATTTACCTTTGCACAACAGCAAACAGTGCTCTTAAACAAATACTGTTTGACTAGAGTGACTACTGTCACTTGACTTCAGCACCAGCAGTAATAGATAAACCAATGTAATAATTGTCCCAAAACCGCCAGCTTCTAGGACTGTTAGTACGTGTCTGAAAAATGAAATGACCGAATGAAAATTTTAATTTAGAGAATGACGATTACTAAAGCTGTTACCAGGGCTCTTCCCTAACGGTTTTCACCATCCTCCTGGAACCATCCCGAAAAACAATCTAAGCCATCCCAAAATTAACGTGGACCATCCAGATTTTAAAATCTTTGTTTTTTTACATTTTCATTAATTAAAACCATTCAGAGTGACCTTTAACATAAATAAAACAAACATTATTAAATTATCAATAATCAACCTTTTTATTGAAATTCATCTAAAAACATTTGAGACTAAAAGGTCAATCAGTCACACCATAAACAAAGGCCAAGTTGGCAACAACACTGCTGTTCTTGCTCTTTACCACCCTGTTAGCTGGTGTGTCTAAAAGTTGGAGAAGCTGCTGGACAAGAGGTCAAAGAAAGAAATGTGATGGAGAGATCTCTTTGCAGCCTTATGTCACAGAGGGGACGAAGAAGAGAGTAAGTAAGTGAGTAGGTAGTTAACGTTAGTGACATGATTTAAGCGGTTGCAGAGTTTTGACTCTTCATAGTTAACATAACGTTATCGTCAACTCAATCACTGGAAATGCAAACGTCGGCTGCTGACTCATTAGCTGTTAACCGTAACGTTACCTAACTGGTTAACATGTTACATTAACTAGCAACCTTACCGACTTGGATTGAATTCCCCGTTACAGCTGCAGCAGCCGTGAGGTCAGAGGCTGCCAGTTCAGGGTCTGGCTCTGCTCTAAGAAAAACATTCAAACTTTCTCTCTGTGTGATCATTTTACAAGTAAATAGAGTCAAAGTCACGACACAGCTGTTGTCTTTAACGTATGCCTTTGGTGTTTTTATTAGAGGATGTCGCGGTTATAAAATCCTGATTCAAGCAGTACAAAGATATTTTTTATATTTTATTTTTAAATACTGGGAATCCGAACAGGCACAAGCTATAAACGGGCACTGCACTAGAAACAAATTATCTACTATTTTACAAAAAAGTATTTTCATAGTCAGTCACATAACTACTTAACTACTAGTGTAAACAATTTACATGATTCCTAAAAAAGTTGTAACAAAAAGCCATCTTATCCTCTTTACGCACATCACCGTGCTAACCCATCCCAAGCTTAACGGTAAAATGTGTGGTTCAGACAGTATCTGCAGAGCTATTAAAACCTCAGACTAAAATTAGAACAAGGGTTCATCACATTTGATGATGTGGAACTGCTTTATGGGGCTGTGTGCTGGTGGGGGGCACGCTGGCAGCTCAATGAGCCATAGGAGTGCCAGTTTTGTGCACTTAGTGGGGTCTACCATAGAGTAAGGGGGAAACTGGCAGGGAGGGCTGGCTCGATACTGAACCATAATGGCTTACTCTTAATGGTTGCCGCAAGGGGCCAACGTTCATTACTCTCTGCGTGGGGGGACTGTCAACGGGATCCTGGGGTGAGACTTGTGAGTGCAATGCACACTCACAGACACTTAAACTTGGGGGAGGCACCCCAAGGCGAGTGAGCAAGGTGGAAAGCCACACACACACACACACACACACACACACACACACACACACACACACACACACACACACACACACACACACACACACACACACACACACACACACACACACACACACACACACACACACACACACACACACACACAGCAGGAGGCACCAGGGAGTGTTGGTGTGGTAGTTAACAGAAAGCTAAAAGCGCCTTCTTAGGATAGTTTCATAAAATACTAATTATTCAACGATTGTGAAAATATTTATATCCAGCACAGCAGAAGCTAGAGTTCTGTGCTAATACTTCTTCTGTCCTCAGTTCACCTTTTAAAAGTAGCCCAATGCCCTGCCTTAGCTGAAAAAGCCAACCTAATGCACACAAATGCCGACTAAGGGCCCCTCTAAAATACTAAGCAAAGAAAGGCTATTTTACTGCCGCTTTTGCCATCTAAATGGGGAGTGATATGTAGCGTTAAATTGGAAGTCACAGCAATAGTCATTTAACAGGCTGGCTTTAAGAGAGAAGCCTCACGAGCTGAAAATGGTTTCGCAAATTTGAGAAGATATACTTGGTCGAAAAAAGGAAATGGCTTGCCTCAACCAAGCTACAATACACGAGGAATCCCACCTTTTACTTCCATGAGTTAAACCTTTATCTGTGTGGTTCCAAGCATACCAAAAGGGATGCTTAGTCATGACAGGAGCACAAAACTGGTGGATTATTTAGTATGAACACAAACACACTCATGGCATGAAAAAAGCATGCACTCAAACAGCCAAGCAGATTTTTGGTTCTCGTAGGAACTCATTTCACAGAATTTACCTGCCAGTAAAATCAGGCAGACAAACCAATGTGAGACCTGAGAAATCTCTCACTCTGCTTTAACCCATGTAACTCTACTTTCAGTGTTTCGGTCAAAGTACACACACTACTAAGGCATTTAGAGACAACAGTTTTATCCACTGAGGCCCCAGGCGTACTTTTACAAAGATGCATCCGCACTTGCACAGACACACATGCCACAACAATGAAGGGGATGCTATATAAAAGGAAGCACAGGATGCATGCTTTGAGCTCAACAAGATGTGATAATACAAGATAAGGAATGGGAAGAATAACAGGATGAAGAGTCAGGATGCATGCTGATGGGGTGTATGTCTGTGGATTGGAAGAGCAGTCCTTGGTCCCATTTTGTGTTGACTGTTGCCCAGGAACCCTGTCCTCTGGACCATGAAAAAGGGGGTATTTCTGCCCTGATAGGCCCCGAGAAGATTGACGATTCCTGTCAGTAGAAAGACTGGCTCGTTAGGATATAAGGAAAGACTATGCCTCAAAGGGTGACTGAAATGTTAACAAGATTAATTGAGCTTAGACTGTTGACCAACATTCAGACGATATAAAAAGGGCTGAGCACTATTCATCTATTAAACACATCTCAACTGTGTCCACCCCCTACACACAGCTGCCCCCTCCTTCATGCAACAATGGCAGGAAAGGTCCAGCTGTCAGAAGAGGAAACAAGACACGAAGAGGGAGGAAGGAAAGGCTCTGACTGTCAATGTGACTGGAGAAGATAACATGCACTGTGCTTCCTGTCCCCACCCATGTGACTAAGGAGACCACAGTGATCATGGCCAATGAGGAAGATGGAAGGGTGAATAATTTGTCATACTTCCCACCATCAGTTCAAAAAAAGATTTTTGACTTTATGTCTCTATGATCTAACCTCTATCTTTGTCCTCTGATCCAAAGGGATAATTTACCCACGCTTGCAAAAATGTTTTCAAAACAATCTGAATCCACAGGAATGTGCAGTGCTTTCGGTGGCATTATGAAGTCTACTGACAGAACACCAAATTGTTAAGGTGAAGGGAACGCAATGGGAGATGGTAACATTCAGGTGGTCTTTTCAATTAAAGTGATGGTTTGGAGTAATTTCACCCTAGGGTTCTTTGCACCACGACCTCGAGCCAAACAACTCCCCAGAAGCTTTTTTCACCTGGGTCGAACATTGGGCGAGTTATTGTTATCAGCTGAATAGCTTAGTGCAGGCGCTAATGGATCCAAGAGTGTATCTTGTACATTACCCAACTAATAATGCCAGAAATGATACCAAACTTCTACACTAGAACAAATAGGTTATGTACCCATAAAATGATGGATTGGAAAGTTTGTAAAGTACACCAGGAGTTTATTTTAAATAACACTTGCCTGCTGGCTTCTGCTCTCTGCTGCTGCTGCTACCGGCAGTAGAGTGCCGTGGAATCTTGCTTGTCATGAGGTCATAAGGAGCAAGGTTACCTCCCCTTTCTCTGCTTTGCCTGCCCAGAGAATTTGGCCTGCCCAGGAGAGAGATATCCTGGCTTGCAAACAAGCAAAGTGACATTTGGTCAAGGCCACACCCCCACCCTCCACCTTGCTCCTCCTCAATAGCTACAGACACAGAAATGGCACATCCTAAGGAAAGCTCATTGTGGGACTGGCTCTAGTGGCTATAATTCTGCACCAAGGCTGAATTCCGGGAAAGAGACTTTAGATACAGTATTAGGGGACCACTAAGGTCTATATAAAAGCATCCAAAAAGCACCATGTCATAGGACCTTTAACTCCAGATCATTTAACCAGATGAATCGCTTTATACAAGTATGTTGGAGAGTTTCTGTGTGCTCCACTGTGGTTCCGGATTCACTTTCATTAAAACAAAAGGTTTAAAAAGTTTTTTTTTTCCAATTCAACTCTGTAATGTTGACATGAAAATGGCAGAGTAATATTTTAAGTGATGACTCTGGTTTTCTCAAATGGCTCTGGGTGTGCTGTCACGCTGATTTGAGCACGTTCTAAATGTCTAGACCAATCAGACTGCCTGGTCGGATCTACTTGTTGTACAACTACAGTCAAACACTGTCAAATGGCAACACAAAAAGAGGATAAGACTGGGGCAGCATTTTAACTGTAAAATGTAAAGTGATTTTGCCGAGGAGCAGATGGGAGCAGCAGGAGCCTGCCAGAAGTTCAGTATTGAGTATGTCAACAAACCGTTGAACAAACAACAAATCTCTTTATTTAATACGTTTTGGTAGGTTGGGAGTGACAGAATGAGGAACAACTACATTCCTTTCCCTTTCATTATCAGGGAATGAGGTCACTTGATTAAAACAGGAAAACATTGATGCCACAAAACAGAGACTGAAGCAAACTGAGTGCCTTTGAGTACTTTCATAAGCAATTATTATTCACTCTCGTTTTCTGTGACAGACCCTCAGACATCCACAGTCTCATCTGTCCAAAGAGCGACATTTAAACTGAACACTGACCTGTAGCAAGAGGGTTTTACCTGGATCAAAATTAGACAAAACGGCGGTGCCTCAAAACACCACACCTACTGAAACTGGCTTCATTCAAAAAGGGACAATAGTCTACATGTTACACATGAACTTTCCCAGGTAGCAGCAGAGATATGATTTAATAATTTAAGGCACTAAAACGTATCATATTCTGCTTAAAGTTTCCATGCAGAAAAACCCTAGGAGGGGTAGAAGTAACGAACACAGAAAGACAAACCGGTAACATCACAAAGTATACATATGTGTTTGTGTCAGCTGTTGTCTTATCCCCAGGCACAGGGCCCGCTGGGGCTTGTAGCTAGCATCTAAAAAAGTCCAACAGCCACTCAGTCGCTGTCCCTGGGTGTGACAACACACAGACTCACACCACAGCTGTTGTGTCTTTGTGCCGTCTCTTCATTGTCTTCACAGCCTGACATACCATTTTTCCAGGATCTGAAGCTTGCTCTTGTAAATACAACTTAGACATACAAAAAGTGTGTAAAATATCTGGATGGATGTTGGTCCTCTGTCAGAACTTCCATTGTTTTGGGCCGATTATACAAGGATAGATTGGGTGCAAGTGTTGGAAGTTGTAGATTAAACAGCTACATACCAATTGTCTATGAAGGACAAACTGGCCAGGCACTGTTTAGAGACGCTGAAAAACTCTCTCGTTGTCTGATGCACTTCCAGATATTAAGATTGCTTGTCTTAAAAAAGGACAGACAATGAAAAGAGGAGGAAAAGGCTCCCTCTGACATACTCCCTTTTCTCTGCAGATCATCAGTGGAGCTGCTCTTTGGCTATGCGTTTGGTCTGGTTGTCTGCTCCTGGAGATCATTCAGTTGATCGGTTTTGTCTGCCAAGTCATGTTGAAAATACCATTTAGAGCATTTAAAAAAAGACGTTGGAGGGGCTGTAACAACTGGGTCAGAGTGTCATGAGGGGAGAATACAAAAGAGTCACTGACTCAACTGTCATTAACCAAGCTTCCAGTATGCTAAGCCTTTAAACATTGATCTGCCTCAAAGTGAATAGGGTCCCGAGCGCAGACAGTGAGAGCTAGGCTGATGCAAACCGACAGAATGCGTGGCAGGCCTTTAATGTCACCACTGGTCCTCACATGAAAGAGGCAATGTAGCCCCAAGGCTGAATTTTTTTTGCACACATACGAGTAGAGAGTAAAGCTGCAAAAGAGAAAACGAATGGAAGAAGAGAGCAGGTGGAGAAAAATCTTGGGAAACAGGAGATGAGAAAGGAAAACAGAAAGGGGAGCAGTAGAGTGACTCTGCTAATATCAATAGGTAAAAAGAAAGCCAGGAAAAACTGCGCATTTCCATCGGGAAAACAAATACTGATTTTCTCCTATGGAAAACTGTATGACAACTATAGAATGTAATATTAGAAAACAGATTTGGGGGATGCAAGTACATGGTTAAGACAAAAAGGAAGTGATAGAAGGGAGAAAGCAAAGCAAACTGTATGCATGTGTGCAACTGGGGCGCAGACAGAGAAAGTACGATTTTATCATGGTGATGAGGGAGAAGCAGAGTGTCGAAAGCGTTAGACGCTCAATAAAAATAAGGTTGCCGGTACAGCTCCCATCACAAACAGCCTAAACTCATGTCAGACAAATACTCTCCAAGAAAGCAAAGTAGGGGAGAGGAGAGGAAGGGTGGAACAGGGAAGGGTAGAGAAGGATTAGAGGGGACAGAGAGAGACAAGTCCATCTCCTGGCAGACTATTCTTCACCTTAAGGTGTCAACAGCAGCTGGTGCCTTGGCACCTTGCTCATACCCACACCTGTCTGCCCTGCTGTGTCTACACACCTTCCAACTCCAGCTGCCTTTAACCATCGCTAAATGACCACCAGGTTTTACAATTCATTATTTGATTTACCCACACAATGCATGTGATTAAAAAAAACGTATATATCCAATCCAAACACTCAGCAATTTGAATCAAATCACTCCATTTCTAAAATCACTGTCAGTGAGCGTGTCCTGGCACATCCCGCAAGAAAATATATAAACCGGACAAACAGGAGCAGCTGTAATCTTATCCAAGACGACAATAAAGCAACACCTTGTCAGTCTTTTATGAGCACCATTCCTATGTAATGACACTGAGCCAAGATGGTTGACGTTAAGGCCACAGTGTGCTGGTGCAGCATCTTTAAGGTAAAGAAAAACGGTTAATTGTGTCAGCTGGTTGTGCTTTTATTTATTTTTAACAAACTACTCTATAGTAAATTCGTTTAACTCAATTAGTTGAGTAACCTGTAACATGGCAAGAATGTCTCTGCACACATTTCAATCAGGAGGGACTTCGTTGCAGATATGCAAAAGTTTATTGTACATAAGCATAATGAAATATGGGGAGTCTTTGGCGATTAGACTCCATCGTTATAAAATAATATTTAAAAAAGGGGTAGAGAAACAGGACATATCCCCTGATGGAGTCTAGACACTGGTGATGGTGGAGGTCTGCCGGAAGGGAAGGGAACTCGCCTTGGGCTGACGAGACCAGAGGTGGAAGGGGAGGAGGAGGGTTGAGCGTTTTCCTGAAAAGACAGCTGACAGCAACGGAGAGAAAACATTTAAAGCAGGATGACATGCTGCGATTGGATCATGAATTTTGTGGCCAACTGATTGGTTTACTGAAAAGTGAACACCTCTAACCAGGTGAAAAGTTTTAGGAAGAGAGACCTGTGATTGAAGTTATTAAAAGTCAATGCCACTTTTCAATGGTAGTCCATTTACTTTGTGTGAGTCATGTTACCAGGTGTAAGATAGCTACAGCATATTTATAATAGAGATGCACAGATTGACCGGCATCGGCAGATTTTTACGTGACCGGCCACGACCGGCGACCTGCCGGTCAGTCTGACTTATGCCGATTTTATGCTGGTCAAATTCACTCGGGCGCCGCATGATTAACATCGCGCAACATCAGCGCACTTCCGCTCCATCAGCTGTTTATGAAATGTCATAAAGTCCGCAGCTCTGCAGAGCCGTCTGCTCTACTGATCTCAGGCGAACAGTCAGCCGCTCTCTCTCTCTCCCTTCTGAGGCTGAACAACTGGAACATGAAAACCGCACTCACACGGGTCCCATAAAATGTGACAGCTAGTTTATTGGAAAATAGTGTTGGGCACCCTGACTTTGATGAATTTACTTTTTATCAGACCTCAGATGAGACAAGAAGCTAACGTTAGCGAACGCTGCGGTCCCTCTGCACCCCCGCTGCAAAAAATAAAAAAATAGACACGGTATTCCTCCGACATGCTGTATTAACGTTACGGTTTAAAACGCTTTTCAGTTTAGGGGGGATGCATACCGCTCCAAACCAACATTAAAAACTTAGTAATCTTCCCTCAGCGTTTAGTTTTGTTGCTAAACTGTGTGTAAAATGAGTGGTGACGTTATTGTTTTCAGGTAACGTTACTGTTGATGTTCAAACAGACCTGCGTGTGTGTTTTGAGAAATATCTTTATACTGCAAGGGTATTAGGGGTGGGGGAAAAAAAATCGATACAGCATAGTATCGCAATATTTTCTGTGGCAATACTGTATCGATTTACAGACGCCAAGTATCGATCTTTTATTATATACGTGTTGGTCAGTTTGTCTGTCTGATTTTTGCAGCAATACAATTGAAGTGAGATGAACAAACAGAAATGTAGCTTTTTAGATAAAGCAGATGTTGACAAAGTTCTTTTGAGGACATAATTTGAAATTGGGAAAAATTTGAAAAAGTTAATGAATTGCAATATATCGCAGAATATTGCAATATGTTTAAAATTGCAATAATATCATATCGTGACATAAGTATCGTGATGATATCGTATCGTAAGGCGATTAGGATTCCCACCCCTAAAGGCTTTATTTATTTATTTATGTTAGATATTGGATGTGAAAAGAAGAAAATGGTTCCAACACTGCACTTTAGATATGTGTGAATTTCCCACACCAGGAGTAATTTATATTGTTCCATTTTATAGTAATCGATTATCTGTTCAAAAAATGTTCTATGAAAATGTACTATTAAAGAAAAGATAGAAAACAAATATTTGTGTGTGCTGTAAAGTGGTTAGAAAATATGAAATCGGCTAAAATCGGTATCGGCAGGTCAAACTAAATGAAAAATCAGTGCATCTCTAATTTATAATTAATAATTGATCTGACCCATAATTCAATTTATGGGTCAGATCAGAGTTGTTCCGCCATTAAGCCAGCAGTGGATGTAGTAACCGAGCTGAATCAACGCACACACTAGAGCCGATGCTGTTGTGTTACAAGTCCTGCCTCTTTTGCTTCCGGCATGCCAGCATGCCATCTAAAAATCACACACTGGGGCATCATTATGCCGGCGCTGTTTGGTTCAATGTAAAAAAAAGCAACCGCATAGAATTGGGGGTCTTGGGTTGCAAAAACCAAATCACTCAGCAGCTTAAAGAACAGAACATTCAGCACGCATCTAAAATAATATACCAAATGATGATTCCAACACATAAAAATGCATTGCAATATATTGGACTTGTTTTACAAACATCACTTGTGTTCACACGTCTATGCGAACTGGTAGGAATGACCCAGTGTGTGCGCCTGGCCCATTAACGCACAAAAACTCATTGTGTATCATTAGCCGAGGGGGAGGAAGGGAGAGACAGAGGGGTGGAGTGCAGAGCTGAGGGAGGGGTCAGTGACCTTCCTCATAACCAACCAAATGACCTCATTCACAGCACACAGGAATCCTCTGTCTCCCCCCACTGTTCTTTATCACATTCACCATCCTCCCCTCGCTCTCGGCAGCCTTGCTCGCCTTTTTTCTTTCAGCGAACACAATCAATCAACTGAACAGGGACGAGACTCATGCTCACTAACCCTTTCATATTTACAGCACATTCTTTCCTGCCAGTTATCTGTAGGGTTTATGCTGTCTTTCCTATGTCACACACAGTGCTAAAGAGGCTCTTTGTTTGACCAATTAAAGTCTAATCATACAAAACCACCCATTGTTCCTGCTTTGTAATCTCATCTAAACCATTGAACTGATAAGGACAGACAGACTTAAGCCTCACTACAAACAGCACAAAGCAGCAACAAACTCTAAACAAACTCAACAGTCACAAAACAGTTTCACTTGCAGTTGTACAAGTCTGATTTCATGTGCTGCTACAATCAGTATGGGTTGAACGCGTTGCACATGGGCATAAATTATGCTAAGCAAATCATGTTTTACATTACAGCACATGTCTGCGAGGCAGACAGCCTCTGTAAAATACAACTGTGCAACACATGTAGTTCTAGTTAGGCTAGACAGTCACTATGTGGGACTGTGTCAGTGAGACAGAAGTTTAAGCAACTGAAACATTGC
Organism: Perca flavescens; assembly: GCF_004354835.1. Classification (NCBI taxonomy): domain Eukaryota; kingdom Metazoa; phylum Chordata; class Actinopteri; order Perciformes; family Percidae; genus Perca; species Perca flavescens. The sequence goes on from NC_041350.1 coordinate 18,743,206, forward strand.
TGATAGGTAAAAGGGGGCAGTGGATTAAAAATGTGAATATAAGTGCCCACTCTGTGTGACTTTTTAGAAATCTGTGAAAACTCCTTATAGATATCAGCATAAATTCTATCAACACAATCAACAAATTGAGCAGTACTTCTCTACTTGGAACCCCTCCCTGATCTGATGAGTTAAGCAACGGCATCCAATCGCAAGCCTGTATGAACTGAAATGGGCGATTGAGGGTAGGCTGGCACAGGTGGTAGAAACACCATGAACTTGAATAACTGCAGTGTGGAATGAACTCTTTCATAAACATTTAAAATTTGCACACTTACACAGAGCTTACTGTCAACAGAAAGCCTTGCAGCATGATTGCTTTGAGGCTACTCTCCTTCTCTCCACACACACACACACACACACACACACACACACACACACACACACACACACACACACACACACACACACACACACACACACACACACACACACACACACACACACACACACACACACACACACACAGTCTTTAAAATATACTTTACAATTTGTAAAGCTTGTTGTTTTCAAAACATTGAGGGAGTTTTCTATGGTTGTTATTTCTAAAAGGTGAATTAAACCGATACCTGGTTCTGAGATCTAATAAAGACTAAAATAAGACCGTCCTTTGTAATCACTAGTACATGCTACTAGCTTAATAAAGGCAAACATCCAAAAATATTAGCAATTGTTTAGAACAATGTTGAAAATATTTATTTTAGGCACAGCTTTGTTCTCCTCAGTGCTGACAAGATAACCCAAGGTGGTAGCACAAAACGCACATTATGCCAATTTCATTCAAAGAGTACTATACTGAGGGAATGGCCAGTATGTATGTATGTATGTATGTATGTATGTATGTATGTATGTATGTATGTATGTATGTATGCTTGCTTTTTATTAAAGGTTAAACTGAGCAATGGCTGTGGACCTCATGTTTGGCACAATATCACGAGAGCAGGAAAGAGCAACAGGAGTACTCCAAATAGTATTACATGGATTCTGACATGCACAGGCTAAATAATGTGTTGAAGCTGTTGAGAGTCAGAGAAGCAGATGAGACTGGTTAAGACTGGCGGTCCCACTGCTTCATATTTGATGGCAGAACGCTACAGAGGAATCTTACCACCTCTTGCCACCTCACTTTCTGTGGCCCTAAAGGAAGGTTATGGCAGCACCGCCTGCTCTTGACAAACCTCACAGAAACAACACGGGCTGCTGGGGGACAGGTAAATTATTCATCTTTGATTTATCGGCCAGTCTGCAACTAGTGAGAAACCAAGGCAAAGGTTGCAAACCACAGGCAGACTGATCCACTGGGGTGTTTAATGGAGGATGGGGCTAGCAAGCCTCTTGGACTAGAGAGTTTGGATGAGGGGGAAATGTTGCAAATCTAAACAGGGTCCAAAATTAACACTTTCCTGTCGCCAAATGCGGGTACATTATAGTTTGGCGGATAAATCTCAGAGGGCTATTCACCTCATGGCGAGTAAATGTTTGTACCAAAATAGTTTTTCAGTCTTCATTTTGGTGAAGGTGCAGCTACTTTCTTGCGTTTCTCTGCACATCGGAGCTTCGCAGGGGCGGGCGGGCCGACACACACACATCCACCCACCCACCCACCCACCCACCCACCCACACACACACACATACACCCACACACTTTTACCTCAGGCTAATTAATTACCTAGTAAGTTGCAGTTTTTGGCAGCCAGCCTTTCAAAAGGCACAATGTAATTAAATGGTAACCAATCATTAACAGTTGACCAACAAGCAGGAAACGAAGTCTCAGGAAACGAAGTCTCAGTTCACCCGTCCGGGAGGCTCTGACACACTCCGTGTCCGCGGACAGCTGTAGGCTTGTACCGGTGTTGATGTTCTGTGCATTGTTGGACACACTTTCCTGAAACCGCTTGAGGGACCGACACACTACTAGCAGGACTTCAACCCCAACCATAAAGTTTAGTTATGTAGACCTAAGTAAAAAAAAAAAAAACTGCAATTTAATATTATTATTTATTAATATTTTGACCGGTAGAAAATATGCTTGTCCGATGGATTTTTTCATCTACCCGCCAAATTGGCCAGTCAGTCAAAAAGTTAATTTCAGACACTGAATATAAACAGTCAGTGAGATAGCAGTGAGTGTGTCACAAAACTTGACAATTTAGGAAAACATTATGGGACTTTGATAGTTTCATACAAGTAAAATGGAGCTTGCTTGGTCCAGCCATGAAGCAAAAACTACGTTACGTTTTTGTGCCTTACGGTGGATGGTATTCACATTAAGCTAAGCTAAAACACAATACAAGTGTGTGGGGAAAACAAACACCAGGCTGGAGGTTAAGTGTTCGGACTGTGCTCCCGGTAAAATTCCTGAGCTGGCTGCCAACACTCGCTTGCCATTCCTCCTCTGGAAGGAGAGAGAAAATGAATGCAGAGGGGTGGGTGAGTCAGAGAGGAACAGAGTGAGCATTCAGTTCATTTTTCTATGATAAAAATGGGGAAGGAACAGTGACAAATGTTGCTGGTATGATTCCTGAAAAACCTAATTGATAGACACTATGTCTATTGTGGCAGTTCAGAGGCTTAAAAACGAAGGCACAAAGAGAAAGCATAAGGCAATAAGGGGGAGTACTGTGGGTTAGGGGGTGGGAGAGCCATTTAAAACACTAAGAATGTAGTAGGGTGGGGCCCATACTTCTCATTGCTGAGAAATATTGTGTGTGCTGCGTATCCACACAAATGTGTGGAGGAGGGACAGGAGCTATGATTCATGATCTAATCTAAATTAATCAAAAGAAAGGTGAGAGGACACAAGAAGAGCAAGCTTCTCTTATCACCAGTCAAAAAACAGCCCCACACCCCTCCTTCTCCCTCACCCCTCCTTCTCCATGTCTGTCTGAAGGAAAAACAAACCACTGACTGGCCTTCACCATAGTCCATTCCTGTCTGAAATGGGCGTTACTTCCCGTAGATGTTTTTGCACAAGAAACAAATGGTAAAAAGCTGACATAACCTGGGTCAAGGGCAATGGGAGGAGCCATGGCTTCAGAAAAAGGCATAAACAACCCAAAGTAATGAAGAGGTCTGTGTCAGAAAGCTGTTGTGACATAATTCTTACAACATCCCCTAATCTTCCTCTTTAACACTAACACTAACACCTCTGACAGAAACCACACATTGAAATTCCTTCAACGAAATTCACTGTGCATCTAGTTACCTTATTCACTATTCATTTTAATGTGATTGCTCCGCTTTAAGGCTTGAGGAATAAAAAAAAGAAAGAGATAAACTGCCTCTAGCAATGTGTTGTCTAACAGCCGGGAGTAATAGAAAGGAAGACACTTAGTTTTGGCGACAGCGAGCCAGATAGTCAGCCAGGCAGTCAGGGTAGGGTACGGAGACAGGAGGCCAGGCAGAGGCAGCAGTGATAAGGAGGCCCCAGCACTCACAGGATTGAGGCCTGAGATAAGAGCCCAGAGCTGTCGTTGGATGACTTTATCATACAGCACCCGCTGGGGGGTGGCATTGCTGGGGCTGGAGTGGGGCCAAGGGAGCAAGATAGGTCTGGGGTTGCTAGAACAGGGACTGAAGCTCACACAGGCACTGCGGTGGGGCTTCTGGTTAGGAGGGCTGCTAGGCAGAGGCACGTCAGAAGAAAGAGGCAATGAAACGCTGGGTCCTGCCGCAACCCCTACACCTCACCCTGTCAGACTTATGCCACCACCTAATTTATTACCAGGGAGGAGAGACTGAGAAAGAGGGACCACATTGAGTGCAAGAGGGAGGCAGACAGCACAAAGCCTCCAATTCTGCTTTCTCATTGGTGGCGACGGCTCAGTAAACCAGCTCACAGAACAGCTCTCGGTTAATTAAATTCCAGCTTATAAGTGGTGCTTTGGGAGAGAATATGGGGAGAAGAAAAGGGGTAAGGGTGGGGTGATATGACAAGTTTCTGCTTGAAACAACATTCCTGGCCTAAGACCCCCATTTCTCTCTTTGTCTGCTCTCTCACGTCTCTAATCTGTATCTTATTTTGCAAGCGGTACTCAGTCTTGTTAGCTGCTAAATTGATTGCATGTCAGGAGTTAGTGGAGGTCTAGCCCTGTGCAGTGAAATGCCAAGGGTCAGCCTAGAGTGGGAGAAAACAGTGCTGCTGCAACAGACAGACACAGAAAAAAGGGAGAGAACAATATAGACCGATTGACATAAATATGGGACATCAAGGAGAAAACCCAACACAGACTCCTAATATTCTCCCATTTATCAAAATCTTCTCTCTATACAGCTGTTCCCAAAGGACCAATTCCCTACACAGGCACCACAGTGGACAGCAGACAGTTTGTCCTCCAAATGCTGACAGCTCTCCTGGGAAGGTCCTGTTAAATCACGGCACACCGAGACAAACAAGAAGACACAAAACTAAATGCAAAGGGGGGGGCTGTAGCTGTGAAAAAATGGTACAATGCACCATGTTGCCACACAGCCTGCAATGGAACAACGGACCATTTAATCCATTACACAAACAAAGCTAAAAAAAAAATGAGCCTATAAGAAAAAGGTAAGAATATATATAAATATTTGATTATTCAACTATTCTGTTCCCCATAGAAACACCCGCAACACTTCCCTCCCTTTCTCCTATGGTCTGTTACAACAGCGCCTACACTTCACTTTTAGGCTACATCTCTAGATGTTAAATGGGCTGTATCCTCCTGCTAAGAGAAAATATTGCAGTTTGAAGCAGCTTGTTGGCTGGCAGATCAAAAAGAGAAATAAAAAAAACTCCATAGCAGGTGCCACCTCAGGGAGATGAACAACTGCAACGCAAGGTGATTCCAAAAAAGGGCCTGTCAATCGGCCAGAGTGACCTTGAGCGACTACACACATATTGGGAATGTAACAGGGGCGCCCATGCAGTCACGCCACTGAAGCAGGGTGGGAGCAGTCGTCACACACAAGGGTGGTGTCAGCTTTCTTCAGCCATGGAAACAGCTGTGTAGACATTCACAAAACGAAGGGTGGGCGAGGGAGACATAAGCAGCTGTTGGAATATACTCTTGAGAGATGGACAATTTGGGAAAGAGGTTGAAGCATTCAACTGTAGCTAGATTGTTTGTTTTTTTTGCACCTATTAGGAACACTAAAATCTGACAATAGGAAGGCATTTAAGATGTTCAATCACATTTGAGCCTATTAAACCTATGAAACACTACTTACTCAAATGAGTAGTGCGGGCATTGTAATCTTATCGCAACAAAAAAAAAAAAAAAAAAATTCTCCCTCAGGAGACAAGACGTCTTGATGCCTTGTTGACAGATTAGGACACTGACTGGTTAGGTTTCTACCTCTGCTTGAGAATAAATAGCTTTTTCATGTTGCAACCCAGAACTGACTGAGAAGTCTCCTGCAACACACTGATGAGGTAAACGACACACACACACCAAACAAAATAACTTTTCAGATCAAACGTAATTCACACCACAATACCACAAGTTCAAGATTCCCTTCTGGAGTCGATCCTGTCTGACTTAGAGTTGCAGCCAAGTGTGAGGTTTATTTTTACTGTTGGCAAAACCACGGTCGCAAAACATGCTTCATTTATCATCACAAAAAATGTTATCGCTATCAACCTCAAACTACCATTTAAAAAAAAAAAAAAAAAAAAAATGTAAATTGGAATTGCTGCAATCCGTCAGCATAGGCCACATGGTGCAACACAAAAGGGAAGGGATATTAGTTTGAGCACTTTTTTCTTCTTTTTTTTTTAGACACAAAAATTGCACAGGCTGGATTGTGCTTTTGGTTTTACCCTGGGTGGGGTCAGTTTTCACCAGTATGGGACAGGGAGTGGGAGGAGGCTGGCCCCAAATATCGCATCAGAGCTTCAGCCCCGTTCAAAGGGGAAAGCAAACAAAACCGCCCCTAACAGGAACCAGACAGTCCTCTGCATTGAGGTGGACACACACACACACACACACACACACACACACACACACACACACTTTATTGGCAGCAGAGTACAGTTTGGGCTGGTGCTGTGGAAACCTCAGACTTGTGGGGTTTTACAGGAGTGAGACTGAAGCTGGAGAGTCGCAAGATTCCCAGCCCTGATTTCTCAAACACCAGTGGATGGAACGGTTATCTGCCGAACACTGCACAGATGCGTCTAATCCAGCATTACAGGATTGAAGTCTAAACCCCTCACAAACCACTTCCTCTAAAGCATTACAATCATATGGCCCAAGACATCAAACTACATGTTGAAAAAGCTTTTTTATTTTAAGAAAGAATGACAAGTGAATCAGTTCCACCATTTTATTTTCGACATCAGCTAAATGACCTTTACTTTATAAATCTCAGATCCCCACTGGTCAAAATGAGTACCGCAGTATTTACAGCGTGTCTATACATGTTAAATGTCTTACAAGCAGTTACTGCTTACGCTACATTAAGCACAAATCATCTCTACAGGGTATAATGTATTTCCTACTCTGCTCTTTAGTCCGACAGTTAGCGCACAGCTTTGGTGGTTTATATTAGCAGGTGACACAGATAAAACGCAAAGAAAGGTGATCATATGCCTAGTACACCTAGTCATTTGGCTTTGAAAACTGAATTTTTTGTTAGTTAGCGAAACAAAAAGTAAAGTTCAGTAAGAAAAATAATAATAAAATATATTATTATTTTTGTCACTGCTGACCGCACCGAAGCTAAAACACGGTTTCTTGTTTGCAGTGGGTAAGCTCACACAGCATGCCAACAGCACTACGGCTTAGTTGTTAAAAGTAAATGAGAGGTACAAAAGCATGATCCCTTTTCTTTACTGTTCAGACAATTTTTTATTTATTTTTTTTTTTTACTATGGGGGCTGGGACATGGTAAAGGGGAGCAGGGATTAAAAAGAAAACAAGTGTGCTTCCTGACTCTCCCCTCAATGAAAACATTAACACACCAATCATTTGAGTCCAATAAAGAAAGTGGCTCTGTCAGAATTTTAAAAAATCTCCATAATGCTCTTTTGTAGGGCATTTATTGGGCGTGGAGAGTAATCAAAGTTTGCTCTCAATGACAAAATATGGTTGCAAAAATGTGGGAGAAATTTTAGCATCACATCCCAAGAAATCTGTCTCTCTTGTTTTTTTCTGCAGGCTTGAAACTCAACCTGAAACTGAAGTGCCACTTTTTCCAGATGAAAAGCACTATAATATTTCTAGAAACACTCATACGTGTCTGTGGCATATTAGAGGGACAATGTTCTCTCTTTTGCATTAAATGAACATTAAGATTTAAGCTTAATTTGAGTAGGGCTATTTCATGTAGTATTACATTTATTTTTGCATTGTTGTAGTAGTGAGAAAGGGAGGACAGTCCACTCGATGCCTTTAAGGGTTTTGTTTATTACCCATCAAGGAAGCAAAACAAATCTTTGCAGACCGGTTTAACAACTACATACTAGAGCCTACTCATCCAGACATGCAACCGAAACTATGAGGTATGCATTGCTGCTCTATCCTATCTTGTCTATGAAGAAATCACTCGTTTATCTCGCAAATTAGTCTGAATGCCTATGTTATTTATCAAAGTGTCATGTTGTCCAGTCTGACACTACACACAGCACGGGGACAGTCTGCTAGGGGGCTGTGGCGCTCTCTAGTGTCCCCAGCTCAGTTACATAAAGCATAGGTCCAACCTTCCGCTTAGACCAGCTTATGGTATTGATACTATAAACACCGAACGACGAATAAGCCTCGTCTATCAGCGCCGCTGCATGTGACAAAGCGTAGAAAATACACGTAGACAGACGAATCCCGTCTGGACGGCGCTGCCAACAAAAGGCGACGCAATTTTGGTAGGGCACGCTTGACTGGCAAAAAAAAAATAAAACACGACTACTGCTGCAGCAAGGGAAGGAAATATAATCGAGAGCGTATACCCTCGCTTTAAGACAAATGTAGTAGCCAAGTGAATTTAGCTAAACAAAACTGTGCCCCTTCATAATGAAAAAGTTAGACCGTTGAAATAATCTTCGTGCACTCCCCCTCCCAGAAACAACTCAATGGCCATTGTTTGGGCAGCAAGCAGACACATTCCTCCGTGCTTTTAAATTCGGCCGCTGGGCAACTAACAGACCCCTCTAAGCAAAAATAAAGAAAGCAAAAGACAACTTGTGTAACGCTTCTTGAAATGTGTCAGAATCGCTGTAATGTTCGGTTAAGTCTTTATTTAAAAGACGTAACGTTAGCTAAGTTGACGCTACCGTCATGGTTTCTGAAGAGTTCAATGGAATGCAGACGCCCAGGCTCGCTAGCTTGCAATGTGGCTAACCCAAGCTAAATTGCTGTGGAACATGTGGAATCAGGCCCCGTCTTAATTAATTGGGGTAACGTTAACGTTGCACACTTGATAAACATAGAGAAAGGTTCACAATCTCTATGTGGTCAGTTTTTGTTAATACATTGACAGCGATAGGTAACGTTAGTTCTGATTTTTTTTAAGTGCGTGGGAGAAAGTTTTCGTCTTGTCGCCACAAAGTCAAGAGTGCCGAAGCAAAACTCCGTGGAAGCCTAAGGTAGCAACACAACTCTCAAATCCACATCGGACTGTGGTCTATGGTAAGACAGTCACACTGGATACTAACGATACTGGAGTCCCCGTTTAGGATGTGAGGTATTACTCGGGGGAAGTTGTAGCCAAGTGTTATTGTGCCTGCCACGGTCAGCAATATCGGTGTACCCCGTTGCCAGTGTGCGTACGGGTCTCGCTAACGTTATGCAGCAGGGACGCCAAGCGAAGCCGTGCCGACACCGGACTGCGCCGTGGTCACGCTTCCCCTACTCCCCTGCGTCTCTAACATCGCTCCAGACGGGCACTTACCTTCATCAAGAAGCCTCTCCAGGTGTGTGAAGATACCGCAGAGATTTGGCAAACTGGTCATGAGCTTCTTCTCGTTTAATAGTTGCATCAAATAGTCGGGACTCGGCCTCGGTCGCTCCTTCACTTCGACCTCTCCGACCATCATCTTTGCGGCGAGAGCGAAGAACAAACCACAGTGAAACAGAATCCTCTTTTAGGAAAAGGAAGAAAAAAAACGAAAAAGAAAAAAAAAAAACTTGCGACTCCAATCCTTCCCTCCTCCTTGTGATGAGAAGACTCTCTAACCCCCCTAAAAAATCAGGTTTGGTTTGTTCTTGTTGTTTGAGTGGAACGGGGGCAAAAAAGAAACCGTTATCTTCCTTCCAGAGACTCGTGCGCCGTACTCTCCTCTCTACGCCGTGTGCGCTCGGGGACGTTCGATTCCACCACTGTAGGCGCGAGAGCTGCTCCACCGGAAAGGCTCCGTCCTCCTCAACGACTATTGGCCAGCGGGGTTTTCAGGGGACTAATGAGAGAACCAATGATCGCGCAGATCCGTGCCAGGGGGGCGGGGCGGGGTGGTTGGTGGAAAGAGCAGTGCGCAGGAATGCACAAAATGCCCCTGAAGTGTTGTCACACATTGACTATCACACATTTATTTATTTCTCATTTCCTCACAAATTTTTATCAGTTAAAAAATGTCAGACTCAATCATCTTTCTATGCCTTGATAGTATGGCACTGTAATCAGCGTTCTCATAACTTTAACACCAAAAGCAGGCCTGTAAACCAGCTGAGGTTTTATTTTCTATCTTTCTTTGTTTTAGATAGCAAAGTCAATGTTTTATAAATTAGGGGTCTTCTTTCTCTTATATTTATTTATTTGAAATTATCAACACTAACAGGCCGCTTTCTCTTTGTAGCTCAGCTCTTTTGTTTATTTCTTTTTCAAAAAAAATAAATAATCAGCTCCTCCAACACATAACCTTTTTGCCAGTTCCAACTGGTTTTATGTTGCTTCCCTTTTCCCCTCTATGTTACACAAGATCATCAGCACGTTCTTTCATGCCAAGTGTGAAAACAACATTCCAGTGACTACGTGAAAGCACTGCAGCCTGATTTTTCAAATTTTACAAGGTCTAGTTTAATTATATGGTTTAGCAACAACGTGTATGGGTCTACTAATCTGGTATGGACTAGTGATCTGGTTGGAATGGCCATACGTGGGTTGTGTGTGTGTGTGTGTGTGTGTGTGTGTGTGTGTGTGTGTGTGTGTGTGTGTGTGTGTGTGTGTGTGTGTGTGTGAGAGAGAGAGAGAGAGAGAGACAGAGGTAGTACTTGCCAAGACCAACCTATGAATCAGGCCGATTGTGGAATTCATATGTATGCTTCACTTTAGGTTGCCGGAATATGAAAAAAATCATCAACCTGTGCAGTCCGTTTTCTAAAAGATACCTTTGGTTACTCAAGACTTGTACGTCTTGTTATCTGTCTTGGGACCGATTGATCAACATTCCAGTAATCAATAGGGCCTTTTCATTGTCCTGTCCTTGGGAGGACCTCTCTCCATATCCTCCGAAGATTAACATCCCTGATCAATGGAACGCACACAAACCAGCTACCTCCGGTTTCTCACATCCTGCTTAGTTGGAAAATAAACCACAACTGGTCCGTTTTGATTTTAACAGCTGTTAGCTGAGAGGGGCCCGGCTAAATCTGAGCCCTGATCTTGGCCTTCATTCAATTTGTCCACTTATTGCTCACCCACTCATGTCTTTGTAAAAGTAGTCCCCATGCTGGGTGAATGAATGCTCAAACAGCTGCACTATGACCTTCTGGTTGCAGTTTGTTTGCCACTGTGTTGGTATAGAGAATAGTACATTAAGTATAAGCGCCTAGTATTAGTGCAGCCTGTCCAATAAACTGATCAAAGAAAACTAGATTGGGTGATGTCTTAATTAGACTGAAATTGTGTCCCACTATCATTAACCTAAGATACATATGCCACACACACTTAGGCCTACAACATATACACACGTGTGCTTACACACACAAAAACACACATGTATCCCCACAAAAATATTTGCCATCAGTCCTCTGGGCCCAGATAACAGCATTTGGCAGTGCAGCAGACAACATGTGCCTCCACATTAAAGCAGAAAGACAGATACAGTTACCTTAACAACCTGGATCCTGCTCTTTTTCTACAGTATTACTGTAATTATTGTTGAACTTCAGTTGAGTCTCAGAGAAACACATGGCTCACAGAAATTATCATTTCTTAAATGTCTATTTCAAGTTGGCATCAAAATAAAAATGATGTTCATTGGTTGGATTTAACAGCTTAACACCTGAAGCGCCCCACTACCATATTGTATTTTGGGGCATCTGGTATTTACCATTTGTCACAATTTCAACAAAGTGACCACAGGCAAACATAGTTAGCAAGGTTTTTGCATAAAGGCTTGTCATTTGCACCTCCACCAATTACACAGGCCATGTAATATTAGGTGTTAAGTCCTTATTAAGTCCTGTCATCCAAATGGTCTGCATCATCAATGTGCCATCTTAAAGCTAGAATGATAAAACATCCCTTGAAATCAAACCCTGATAAGTGATTTTGGTGGATAAAAGTGTGTAGATAGGCAGAGGGAATGAGAAACTAAATTTTTTATGTGACTTGGAGATAGCTAAATTGTTCATGGTGTTGACTTTATGTTTCTCTTTTTTTCCTCCCTTATTCTTTGAATATAAGCGTTGGAAAGAGTCACAGACTTCTTGCATCAAAAAGAATCTGGCATTTATTCTGAGCTTTGAAAATGGGGATAGTTCTTATCTCAACGGTGTGCATGGTAATTTGCATCTTGCCTAGTGCTCATTCTTTAGAGTTGGGTCACATATGGCTTCTGTGTGTGTGTGTGTGTGTGTGTGTGTGTGTGTGTGTGTGTGTGTGTGTGTGTGTGTGTGTGTGTGTGTGTGTGTGTGTGTGTGAAATAGAAACGCAGAGTTAGAGATAGAGAGAGGAACAGCGTTAGACAGGCAGAGCATACTTATATTTTGTGTGTTTGTGTGTGTGTGAGCCCGTGTATGCTTGTGTCTTCTGACAGCCCGAGAGTAAACAGCAACGATATTAATCCCCCTTTTGCTCCCCATGCCCTTGTGTTTTCGTCATTTTTAATAACACGGTTTCTATTCAACAATTAATCCAATTAACAAGGATCCAGATAATTAATGAACATGCGTTTAGCCCCTTTTGAAGAGTGGCTGTTAGCTCATTCACAATGAGCTTGGAGAGCGCCCTGGGTTTTCAACTGAAAGTAAGCTGATGGAGACAATAGGGGCCTTGGTAGGGCCTCAGGGGCCACAGCCGGAGGAAAGTGAGTGGGAGCTGGTGACTCTGTCGAGGCAGGGCTGTCTGCGATAATGTCTGTAGCTCTGGAGGAGGCAAACAGAGGCCCAAAGGCTCTGATAACACGCATACCGTACATACAAACAAGAACAACATTTTTTCCTTTTGGCTTACTAGTTTGGGGACTTTGGGGGGAAGAGTGCTGGCAGAATCTGGGTCATTTACATTTTTAGGAAGGTGTGAGCAAAGCGCAACAGAAATAAATGTCCTTCTAGCAACGACAGCATACACAGAGCATATACAGAGAAATACATAATGTAGCTTTAATTCATTTGATCTTGTATCATAAGCATGACATGACAAATGGCCTTGCGTTCATGCACTGTTGCAGTCATACTTGTTTGTTATTGTCAGTGACTGAACATTATTTATTTGTCTTGAAATCGCCCAAAGTAAGAGCTGTAGACAGTGAGGATGAAGAGGAAGGATATGTTAGTGAAAGCAATGGTGGGACATGCTGGGATGATAGGAAATCAACCACTTTCCCTCTTTGTGAGCGCTCATTTTTTATATATCATTATAATGATCACACATTAAAGTTGTTGCCATTTAACTGTATTTATTCTGACGACATTGCTATCATAAAATTCAACGATCAAAGTCCCAGCGCAGCGGCGCAGGAATTACGGTTTACGGTGGCTAACAAGTAGCATTTATGAGATCAAATCACTGTTTTATGCGCGTTCAGTTGTCTGACAACACTGAACTAACTAAATTGTGACTTTGGTTGCAGTAAAACACATCATAGGTGATTATGGAGAGCAGGAAGTTATCGAAGTGAGGCTGTGTCTGCCCCATCTCTTACCAAATGCCGTTGTTAGGCATAATTGTGTTGTTTGCCAACCAAAATGGAAGAAACTACCTTAAAATGATTCAGATGTAGCCGGCCTAGTGTGGATGTAATCGATTGTCTCGATGTGGGTAGAAGTGGTTCTTCGTGAACAAAAAAAAACAAACATGTTGCAGTGAGTGAGTGACCGGTCTGGTGGGGGGGTTGCAAGATGCATTTTCAACTTAAGCTGGCATAGTTTGGGCTATGTCAGTTTTTTCCCACAGATATCTGTTTTTGGTTTGTTATTTGTGATTGTAGAATTATTTGGATACTAAGTGGATCAGAAAAGATGTGTGCACGCCATACAGGCAGTAAGTTCAGCAAACGTGAGGAGACAAGCTTGTTTTTTTTTTTTTATCCCTCACAAATTAGACCACGCATGATGAAAGAGTGTATATTATTCATACACTACAGGAAGAAGTGTCACCTGGAGGAGTGCTATAATGTGGAGCGGCATGAGGAAAAATCTATCACAATTCAATCTGAAGCTGCAAAATTCCTGCGTTTTGAATAACCCACTCTACTCTTGCCGCCACAGCTATTCACCATTCTCTATTTTATTAAAGGTCACCTTGGGTGTTGTAGTCTAGATGCTCCATTGGTTTGGCAATCTGGTGATGGAAATGCCTGTTGGCCTGCCTGTTGGTGCCCAGACAGGGGGAGAGGGATAGGAGGAGGGGGGTGACAGCTGAAACCACTTGTGGTAGAAGGCTCTAATGGGAAAACATCACCTCCTAAGTCCCACCTCAAACCTGCTAATCATCAATCAACAGGAGGAAATGGGACACAAAAATCTCACTTTACCATTTTACAGTAGGGGTACTTAAACAGGCTGAGGGTAAACAATTTTCACCCACTCCTGCTTTCCCATTCTGTCCCTAGTGGAGAACACACTGGTGTCAATATGGCTTAAAGAAGTCCAGCCGATGCTACATCTGTCCTGGCCAATTGTTAACAGTGTGGATCCATTCCTGCTCTGACTGAAGATGCCTGTATTTGTTTACTTGCTCGTTCGCCAGTTTGTGCATGCCTGCCAGCCCGTAGCAGGGAAAGAAATGAGTGTTTGTGAGCGATAAGACCTGTAGGAGAGAAGGAAGAGGAAGAAGAACAGAGGAAATGGGTGAAGGAGAGTGACGGAGAGAGGGGGGCAATCCTCACTGATCACATCTGTTCAGAGAAGGATTGATCCTGTGGTGTGGTCTACTCTGGGGTCTAAACACACACATAAGCACAGATAAGAAAATCGCTCACAACTCTAAACAGTAAACCAGGATGTGAGATTTTAGCAGACTTTGTTAATATTCAAGGGGAGCTTTACAGAGGACTTCACAAGGAAAACAGAATACGAGATCCTCTTTGTTTTGTAAATGTGTAAAGTGTTTACATTATTCCTGCACTCTTGAATTAAGCCTGTGAATCAGACACCTGGCATATGGAGAGGCAAATAGATAAATCTCCATTGTGCTGTCCTGTCCCGCACATGCTCAGTAGCTGCCGGGATGAGCGTGGACTCCGCCGGGCAGACGTGAACAAGACAAATCATTCCCAGGGGGGCTTTTATTTCTGTTGCATGGCACAATCCCTCTCATTGCTGGTCCTAACAATCTGCCTTTGGAGACTGAAACACTGGAATAAGAGAGACAGCTCGGCAGAAGAAGGGACAAGAGGAAAAGGAGGAAGGAAGTGATAAAGGGGAAGACAGATGAATCCTTCCTGAATGCTTAATAAATCCTCCACTGTATGAGGGGTTACGTTACAACATGCGGCACACAACCCAACTCTGATCATATTAAGTGTGACCACATTGATGAATTATTTGATTTTCAACACGGGGACACGTTGTACATTCAGCTTGTTTGTTCAGATAAGGGAGCGTGATGATATCGTTAAGTGCCAGTTGTCGCCTCAATTCTCTTCTGTTTTTCACTTGTGAGGGAAAAACAGATAACCAAGTGGTGGAGTCTGCAGCCCCCCCTCACCTCCTCCTCTTCTTTGGTCTCTTATTCCTTTCTCTGCAGCTGACTGCTCCTAAATCTCAGGTCTGGCCAGAGCTAGACAGCTCTCTCTACCAGGTGACACAACATCCCACTTCCCTCCATCCATCCATCTGGACGCGGCCCACAGTCTCTCCTTCCCTTCGTTTCTCTCTGTGCTGGATTCATCTTGGACTCCCGGTCTGTCTTGGGTGCAATGTATCTCCCTGTCTTCCTCTTTATTCAACATGTCTCTCAAACTCTCTCAAACACACACACACAAACACACATCACAAACATGTTCACGCTGCCTTTCCTCTTCTGTAATTGTCTTTTTCTTCCTTCCTCAGTCTTAGCCTTTTCTGTACTTTTGCCAATCTCCTTTTTCCCCTCCGTCAACAGAACGCTATCAGCGTGTTTGTGTAGCTTTTGTTGCGCAGCTCACTGCATTACAAAAGCCTTTGTTGGCCTGCCACCACTGTGATGTGGTGAGACAGAGATGCACAAGGACAAACTTGAGCTCCGTGGTGCCAGCTTTCAGAAAGTCAATGTTCATTCTGAGATAACAGCTCAACCTGAAGGCTGGAGTAGCCTGTGTGGTGCGAGCCAGACACACATGTAAACACTTGTCTGCATAGTCGACTGTGTTGATCTGTGAGGCTGCATGAATTGTGTGTATATCGTCCTGTGTCGGTGCAATGCTTAGTGTTTCCATCAGTAAAATGGCTTGCATGTGTTCCTCAGTGGGAGTTATTGCTGGCTGCAGGGCAGTGGCAGCTGCTCTGAGGGGCTGAGCTAGCTCGGCTAATAATAACCCCGGAGCTGAGTGAGTGCACACGGGCCCCACATTGTCAAGGGTTGACCCCCGGAGTCCAGTTGCAGTGGAGAGTGAGGATTATGCCAGGTCCTGGTTTAGAGAACGCTCTTTCACCCTTTTAAGGACGAAGGCCGGTGTGCAGGTGTGCTACACACTCCGTGGTTAATGTTGGGGTCGTAACACCTTGAAACTCCACTTTGGAAGCATATGCACAATCCAGTTAGCTGTATGGGTTACACTACCAACAATTTGGAATACACTCACATAGGAAACATGATCAGCAAGTTCTTTACCTTAAATTCTGAGCTGAGGCATGTTTAGCAAAGCCAGAATTGATTTACTGTAATCTCTTCAGCACCTATCTGGGTTGAGGAGAAATTAACAAAAGGCAAAGTTACAAAGATGTTGAGGGCTGAATAACATGTTAGATCAATACCATCACCCACTCTTGCCATCATACAGATCTTTTACAATAGACAAGGACTTAAAATTTTTTATACGATATCCATTTGGAAGTAGAGCATGATAACCTGTGCTCTATGACTGGAGGAAATACTGTGAATGGGAAGCAATTTATTTCCTTGTGTATGCTGGGGCACCCGCAGATTCAAAATGATCAATTGCTCATTATGACTAAGGGGAAAGGGCTAGAATATGATGATCCGGAACATTTCTGCTCTATGTTACATTTGTTTTTGAGGCCTTTATTCATGTCCGAAAACTGAGTGAGATAAGGAAGAAATTCAAGCAATGTCATGCTTGCTCTTTCAGGCCTGTATGTCTAGAGCAGTCATGCGTTGATGCCTTTGATTGGCCAAATAACTTCATTGGCTGCCTCCATTCCTGTTCATTTCACAGTTCACTCTATTACTTGCATGAGCAATTACAGCTTGGTGTTGTTTTGTATTGTTTGCCATTAGTGTGTGTGTGTGTGTGTGTGTGTGTGTGTGTGTGTGTGTGTGTCTGTGTGCTTAGGCCATGTGCAGGTCTTGATTGGAGACCATATTCGCTGATGTTCCTTTTCAGACTGTTACCTTTCTTAATGAGCTTTGGTGGGTTCCTGAGGAGGTCGAAACGGACACCATTTAGCAATTAATGCCCATTAGTGCCTGTGATGTGACCTAATTGAGCCAAAGCAATCAGACTGCCTGGCCCTTTAAGTGCGAAGAAGTGAAGTGAACTCTAGGCAATTTCTGTATATTATGCCTTGTATGACATTGTACGATAGCTTGAAGCAAAAGACTATGATGAACAGATGGAGAGCTGCACATGCAATTTCTGACGAGTTCTAAAAAACTCGTATCTAAAGCACTCAATGAAAAAAAGCTTAACAAAAATGTTCACCATGTATCACCTTGTCCTTTTTTTCTAGTCGTCCTCTCTACCTCTGAGCTCTTCATCCTTTGCTGGTCAGCTGCTAGCCTGTTGCTCAGTCAAATTGGACAGGTGAAGCAGGACAGTGGGGCGTCACTGATACAGTTCGACAGAACCGTAGGCTGTTCAGAGTTCGATCAGCTCATCAAGCAAGACCAGAGGTGAAATTGTACCCCTCTTTAAAAGTACTGTAGTTCATGTGCCTGCACCGTTGCTATATTTGTTTTATTATGCAGATGCAGTTATTAAGGTGAATTATATGTTTTGTGTTGAAAGGGGACCGCGCTGCACTCCTTTCCTTTTCAATGCACAGATCAGGCAGCAGGCAGTGAGCAGCACGGCTGGGTTCAGCAGCGTGGAACAGCTATTCAGTAACATTCTTTTCAAGATGTGCTGAGGTTGAAATATGAGCATTATGAACCTGTCTTCTGGTTGAGAATAAATTCCTTCGCAGGCCTGTAAAGTTGCTTTTGCTGGAGACATGACTTACAATAAGAGACGGTGCAAGTGTCCTGAGTGTCAGAAATCAATTACCCTATGTTTCCCCTGTGAGTCACAGGGGTGTATGTGTATATGTGCAAGTGTGTGTTTGTGTGTTGGAAATTCGGTTTCTAAAGCTTTCATGGTGGCTTGGAAGATGTTTCCACTGTGACTTTAACGCAGTAGAGAGGATAGTGGGAGAGGGAGTGGGAAATCTGCACAGTGAGAGAACACAAAGTTGGTGAAAGATGCCTACGGAGTTACAGGCTGGTCTGGATAAACAAACAAAAAAACATGTATGCTGTCATGCAGAAACAGTCACAAATAAACCCACATGCAAACCAAGTGTTCACCAGGATCACTGGGGGGTATTTGAGTTCAAAGGATGGTAACCAAACGTGTTTGTGTATGAGTGTGTGTTATCTGGAGGAATGCTGTCGGTCGTCATTTCTATGCGTCTTCCCCCTGCATGTTTAGACAGGCTCCGTCTCCAGCTGAGTTTGTGACAGAATGGGTACAGTCAGGTACAGCACAATAGAAGCAGTTGTAGAACAGGACAAAAAAACAGTGCACATGTAAAACATGACTTCATGGACTGAGACAGGAAAGACAGGACTGCATCACTGGAATCTCACCAAACTCCTTTTCTGTACCTCTCAAGCTGCATTGGCACCTTTTCAATTAAAAGCTTTGCAGTGTAGAGATAATAATAATGGCACAGGAAAATTAACTCCTTAATATTTATATCATAAAATATAATGTAGTATCTAAATGACACTCTGGCAAAGAGGTGTCTTTTGAGTTGCGTTTACACCCTGCAGGCTCGAAAGGTGGCTGTAAAAAGCCCCAAAAAAAAATGTAGCTGACATACATGTAAGCTGGCAACAACTGCTATTCTCTGTTAAAGGAGCAACAAACCTACTTTTTACAATCAACAGTCAAGCATCAAGCAGGGGTGAGTGTTTGATAGTCAAAAGAGAAAAGTTTCCCTTTTAAATCAATGGAATTTTCAATTCTATGTTTTCATACATTTTTCATCTGATGCATATCGCTGTTTGAATTAAAAGTCACTGTGCATCAAGGATTCCTCATCAGATAGCTAAATAAATCACTAAAGCGATGAAAAAATGAACAATACATGGATACAATATTAGGCATATTGGTGTATTTCAATGGGGCACGTTTGTTCTGTCAAGCTTCTATTGGTATTAACAAGTGATAGTGTTAAATACACAGTTACAGAAAGTATCACTAGTAATACATTTAATAGGACAATAAAAGGATATGGTACTCTTCTGACACAAAAAGAGAATGATGGAGTGAAGAAGAAAGGGATAAAATAAGTGTTCTATTTAGAGTTGGGGGGGCAGATAAAGAAGGACTGACAAACAGATAAAGTCAATAGTCTGTGCAATGTCAGGGGGACACCCCCCCCGCACCCCTCCTCCTCAGTTGATCATGCAGGACTCGTAGGTGGGCACCATGTATTTGATGTTTATGAAGGCATCCTCTCCTCCGTAGCGCTCAAAGACCTCCAGAGTCTCCTGGATCAGGTCCCCGATGTTCTCTCTCTTCTGCTGGCTGTAGTCGATGCCATCACCAGAGTTGACTAGGGACAAGGAAACAGAGTCAGACAGACAGCATAAAAAACAAACAAAGATATTTTGGCACAGCCGGGGTCATCGCAGACTGTGAGGTTGATGTCAGGGCTCACAAAACACCACGTGTGGCAATGCCACGATGCTTTGCTACAGACACCCGGCAAATGCCATCCTTCCATCTGACTTCAAACCCACTGGACGGACTGAATTTAATTTACTCCTCTTACGCCATGGCCAGTTGGGAGTGAGCAGTTGGGACAGCAGAGTTTTTAACTGTTCAGCTGAAAGTTTAATGAGGCATGCCTGCAGAGAGGAGAGAAGCGTAAAGGACGTATTAGTTAGAGACGGCTCTGTAGTTGCACAACGCTGCGTTGATGCGCACAAGGCATGAGCAGTGACCAGGTGTCACGCTCCACAGGTAGGAGTGTGTGTGTGTGTGTGTGTGTGTGTGTGTGTGTGTGTGTGTGTGTGTGTGCGCGCGCCTTTGTATTAACATCAAAATGGTGGTTGTGTACACGTGTGCTAAATTAAGAATACACTCAGATAGCATAATACACTTGTGACCAATCACAATACAGCAAGAAAGCTGCAGAACCTGACCTCCCCCAGGACACACCCACACACACACACACACACACACACACACACACATACATACACACACACACACACACACACAAGTAGACAGTGTAGCAAAACACAAAATTGTACAACAGAGCGCTTCAGCGCTAGGGGAACTTGTTATCGAAAAAACATTCCTGAGGTGTCCAGCCTTCCTTCTTCCTCCCTTTCATCAGCAGGCACACTTAAACACACACACACACACACACACACACACACACACACACACACTCACGGTTCGTGACTTTATCAGCACACAGCAAACTGCCAATCTCATGGCACTGCACTGGGGGCTCAAAACACTTTTCAGAGAAGGGTAAATATAGAGAGGAATGAAGCGCGCGCACACGCGCGCACACACACACACACACACACACACACACACACACACACACACACACACACACACACACACACACACACACACACACACACACACACACACACACACACACACACACACGTTTGTTTGTAAAAAATGTCCTGTTCAACTAAAATAACCTGAAGAGAAACAGGGGATTCATTTCTTGGGGCTATAAAATGAAACAAAGAGAAGCGGCGGCCATTTGACTCAAAGCATTTGTTGTATGAGTAAGAAGAGAGGAGAAGAGAAGAGTAGCTGTGATGTGAAGAATGAACAGCAGCACTTTAAGGAGGTCCCCTCAGCCCCTTCTTTCACTCCTAATTAGACCTGAGGAGAGAAGGCGACATTCAACCTCTCTCCGACGTCTTCCTCTCCATCCTTTTTTCTTTCTCAATCTTCTCTAATCTGTCATCTTCCCTGACAGACTCAAACCCCCTCCCGCCCCCCCTCTCCATCTCTTTGCCTTTCCACCCATCCATGGCCTCCTCGTTAAAACACAAAGAGAGCCGATCCCATAAAGTGGGCTGTTAAGCAGTAACACGCCTATGATCTCAGTCTGTTGCACTTGCTTTCTGCTCAGGATTCGCTCTCCTGTTTTACATGAAAACGTTTTGACCATTGGTTAGCCTAGACGCAGTGCAACTTTAACAGCTTCAGCTTTATTTAGCAGCTATTTACTGTTTTCCTTTTGGAGAAACAAGAACAATAACAGCATATGCTCAAGAATGCAGCAAGAAAGCTCAAGAAAAGCTCTTTCTGCATCTAAACTCAGGCTGTGTTTTATTCTTGAGCTACCCACAACACAGGCATCTGCCCCCTACTAGTTAGCAAAATCTAAATAGCATCTAAAATGCAACCATCTGAGGAATAAAAGAAAAAAGGCAAAGCAATAAGGAAGGAATGACGGTGAATGTGTGTGTATAGAATAGACCACACATTTTTTTCTTCCATTTTTCAGTGTAGTTAGGGCGGGTGAGTGGTGAAAAGTCAAGAATAAAGTGACAGGAGTCAGCCGGGTCACTGTTACAGTCTGTTTCAGCTGCACGATGTGTGTTTGTATGTGTGTGTGTGCATGCATGTTGGTGTAGGTTAAAAAGCCAGGCCTGTGGAGAGCCACCCTCTGTTAGAGTGAAAATGAGCAGCCAAAGCCAGCCCAGAGGGAGAGCTTGGCCTTCAGACTAGAGAACACGGGGAGCTGGGGAAAAGGTGCGGCTTGGGAACCAGCAAAGCTCAGACCCGTTTACTGGGGCCTGGAGGGGGGAGCAGGGAGGTCCTGCAAGGGGGGGGGGGTGGGGATTGTTACTGTTGCTATACTGAGAGTTTCAGCCCTTCCAAATGCATTTCTATTGCTGAGCCTTTGGGAGGCCAGTAGCATCAAAAGGAAGAGGCCAGAGGAATTTGCAACGATTCTCAATATTTAAAGAGGAGAAAAGGGAGAAGTGTGTTTAAGCAGGGATGGAGGGAACGGAAGAGAGGGGAGGGGGCGAGGGTGTTAAAAGCTGCCTCTGCAAATGTCCTTCAGCAAAATAACTTTCGCTCTTCTTCTTCTTATTCTTCTTCTTCTTCTCTCCCCTCTGTCTTTTTTCTCTCTGTCTGCCCAGGGTTGCGGATATTGCCAGAAGCAGAGAAAAGAAATCTTTAAAAACAATCATAATAAAAACAGAACAGGGGGAAAAGGGCCCTAGCAGGAGTTGGCTGCTGTTGTCTGTTCCTCTGAGGAAGAGGAAGGGTCGATACAGACGCAGACAGGGGAGGATTCTCAGTGCAGCGACATTTGCTACACAGAGGGTGGAGGAATAAAAGGACAGTGGCACAGAATAGGTGCTTTGTTTCTGCCTTTCATGCTAAATCCCTGGGATTGGAGGGGTCTTTAGCCCAGAGAGAAGGATGGAAGGAAGAGGTGAAATCAATCTATCAATCTATCTATCTATCTATCTATCTACCCTTCTTTTCATTAAGGCAGCAGGGGCTGTGCCTCTCTCGGGCTCTGCTGTGATTTCTGCCGAACCCCACCAGACCAACACTAAACTACGCACAACAACAGCTGCAGCCTTCCTCCTCCTCCTTCTCCTCCACCCTGCTCTTTCTCCATCGCTCATTCCCCACGGTCCTAAACAACCTGCCTTTCCATATCAAGATGAAGACAAGCAGTCACAGATGCAGGCAGCACTCCTCCAAACTAATTTCAAATATATAGAGGATTTTTTTAAGGGGCTATTAACTGTTGGGAACTGTAGCTTAAAGGACACCAACTGTAACAGAGCTGTACTAACCCCCATCGTATGTCGTACGTATTTCTGACCGAGGTCAGCACACATCATGTGTATGTTATTGTATGTATTGTTATAATCCCCTCCCCTGCCAGGGACAGGGTGACACACACACTGCAGCAGCTTTGGGAAGTTTAGCACGGAATTCCTGATTCAACATAATACCAACCCTCCTGCCATTGTTTCTAATCAACTTACCCCTGATTGTGGAAGTTCCTTAGGAATGCAGCTTAGAGAAGAGGCCCCCCAACACAATAGCTCTTTGATCATAGCATCCAGATGCAGAGGAGAATCAATGAATGTGAGAGACCTTCTTTTTTTTTTTCTTTTTCAAGGGGGTTTGGCCTTGCTTTAAAAGGGAAATTGAAGAATGCAGGTTACGAGTGCGATGGAACAGCTCGAGTTCCAGAAATATTGGGGGGAGAAAAGCTTTCTAAAAACAAAGATTTCCCCTTGGGAATCAATGCTAAATATGTTCAAATTAACTTTTTAAAACTGCTGTTTCCCTTCAAAACAAATATATTTTTGCTTGTTTCCTCTTCTGTAAAAGAGGTGATATAGATTAAGTTATTACTATTAATCTTGTTAAACATAATAATCCAGGTAGATGCTTTTTCCTCTGTGTGAACTGAGGGTATGGATGCGTAGTTTTCAAATGTTTTCCCTCAAGACTCAAATTGATTTCATTCATACTACAATTTTTGTTTTAAAATATTATACTGTCTAATATTCAACTTGCAAATGGTAGATAAATACACCAAAACTACATGAAGACACACAGCCACACTTTTTGGGTGCATTTTTTGTGTTGATTAGTATTACATTCTAACTGGATGTACAGTAAATACAATCTAGATACTGTATGTATGTACTATACGATACAATACTATATGTGAACCAGGCCATAAGAACAAGGAGGGGAGAGTAGAACAGTGGTGGTGAGTGTATGTTTGATAGAGGGTGTATAGGTGTGAGGAGGAGGTGGGGAGTGGATGAGACTACGGGAGGAGGCCTGTGCTTAACAGCATGGCTCTAATTAAAAGGGCCTCACAGTTGGGTGCCAGGCAGGCCTCTCATAAAGAGACTCACTCTGGCAGAGAGGTGGAAGACACTAGGTATGTATGAGAGGGAGAGAGAGAGTGCATGTGTGTGTGTGTGTGTGTGTGCCACAGGTGTCTTCGATTGAAAGGCTCCGGTTTCCAACCCAATTCCCTACGGACTGAGCTACTGCAACCATAAAAAATAGGTTTAAGTAAACAAATAGTAATATAGGAAAACACTCAAGTAAAGTACCAGTACTTGAAAATGTTGCAGTACAATTGCTTCTTTACTCTCCAACTTGGTCTCAAACCCTCTTCTTTATCCAGAATGGTATTTCCCTCTGCAAAAGTCCCCAACCCCCTTTTCCTCTAATGGATAAGCCAGAGGCTGACAGACAGCACAGCTGTGGCTCACACACACACACACACACACACACACACACACACACACACACACACACACACACACACACACACACACACACACACACACACACACACACACACACACACACACACACACCTGGGGCTGGGCCCATTCCCACTCTGTTGCTTTCCATCTC
Source organism: Perca flavescens (assembly GCF_004354835.1). Lineage (NCBI taxonomy): Eukaryota > Metazoa > Chordata > Actinopteri > Perciformes > Percidae > Perca > Perca flavescens. The sequence goes on from NC_041350.1 coordinate 18,767,429, forward strand.
AACCTTTGTGTGTGATCAATAACAGCATTTCAGCTTAATGCAGCCAGCCACAATGAGGGCCGCAGTTTAAGACACATCATGGGGCGCGCGCACACACACACACACACACACACACACACACACACACACACACACACACACGGATATCCACATGAGGTTGCGAGCAGAGAAGTAAAACAATAGGCTCATGACCAGCAGTAGTTTATTAAACCCCCAACCCCTACACCAGCCATCATCTGACTGCTCATGCTTACTGAAGTCTAACCTTTGCTGTAGGTCAGTAATCTCATTTTCTATGTGTTCATCCAGCGCAGCAGTGCTCAGTCTATAGGCTAGCTGCAGCTCAGTGCCATTTCAACCCGGTGAAAGTTGAACATCAGCAAAGCAGTATGCCAGATGGAGGGAAACGTGCCAAGGTCAGATTACACAGCAGAAACTAAGGGTGGAAGAATGTGTAGACAAGGTTGAGACAAAGACGTAACCTGCTGAGGATGCTCCTGAGCTGTACAAAGCTGTTAAGATTCCCATCGATCTGGCTCCCACTGGCTTACTAGTCTACATCTGTACGTAGGTATACAGGAATTGAATTCCAATTCCACACTTCCGCCAAAATCGTGCCATGTCTTTGGCTAATCTTTCCTTAGAAATCCCAGGCTGTGGGAGGGATTCAAAGTCCTGCAGGGGCAAGGTAGGAGACTCACTCTTCCACACCTCACAAAACCCTCTTCTTGCTCATTTCTTTTTCAATTAGCCAACTAGACCTAGCCATGACCGAGAGCAAATCGGTTTGTGCCATTTAGTCATGGTATTAATGCACAAAGGGGGCTCATCTTAGATGATGGATCAATGCTATTTTCCAAGCTGTTAACATGCCCATTATTGTTTCAATTACCTCCACTCAGATAATGGTTATCCCAGTCCCATCTTATTCAATTGTAGCCTGATACATGCATCTGAGAATCAGCTCCAGCATGCTTGTCACAGCCCTATAGGAAAGAGTCATCTCATGTGATGTTAACAGGCATTTTACACTGATGGCTCAGATGGGCAACTCCTTTTTAAAATTATTTTCAAATTAGACTACACGTTTCATAGTTCGTGTGCGTGTTGCTGGTGACAAAGATCGTTGCAGCCTGCTGTATGGGTATGGTACTTCTTATCACAGCTATGGATAGACCTAGGGCTGTGTATTACCCAGCGCTGCCTACAGATCGACACCAAGACGCTGCAGCTGCTGAGGTTCCTATAAAACAGAGGTCCACCCTGAAATCTTGGTGTTCTCGTGTAACACACATGCCCAACATACCATCTTTCACCCAAGAGAGGTTTTATATAAGTTAGAGATTACGGGCTAACAAAAGAAGACTGCAGTGGTGCAATACCCACTTGCAATCACATTAGTAAGAATAAATGTAAAGGCTGTAAATGGCTGTAACTTCAGCTGTATAAGGGATTGTCTTTTATAATATTTCAAAACCCCAACTTCTGTAGAAGTGGAAATATATACAGTATATTACAGTAAGATCAAGAGAAAACTAATCAGTACAGCCTACCACAAAGGACCTAGCCTTTCCCACTCTGCCTGTCTGTGTCTCTTACTGGCTGGGAGGAGAGTGTCAGTGCTGTCAGGTGTGAGTCAATGCCGTCAGATGCGATCTCATTACGCCAGCTTACCTCAAGGTTAGCAGTGGGCTGCTGGCAAGGCACAAAATCGATCTGCACCAGGGACAGGCGTTAAAGGCCACCGCGGTGTGCAGTGGCGCACACCCGGACTCAAGCCAAACAAGCACTGCACTTTGAAATGCAAAGGTTCACTAATGCCGGTGTAGGCACATTACATGTACATACACAAAGCTCTGAAAGCGCACGTGATGGAGTCTAAAGCCACGGGGAAAGGGTGCAGATTAACATATTAACACATTGCAGGGAATTACCTTGCCTTTAAACTTTTTTAATGCATGAAGCAAACATTTCACCAGGACCCATGTCTAGTCAGTGGTCAAAAAGTTGTCCTTATCTTTTTGCTTTATTCATACAAATAATAAAAGACCCTTTAACATCATCACAAAATAAATAAGATTTTGATGGTATCACTTACAGTAAAAGAAGGTCCTGATACATGAAAAACATTTGCAAATATATCACATCATATATATCTCTTCAACACCTTGCCTGTTACCTGGTAACAGGTTACGTCAGATAACATTTCACAGTCCTCTAATGATGTTGTCTCTCATTGCATCAAGTTTACTCATAGCTGACAGCAGAAAGACTGTCTTCTACTTTTTAACTGGTTTGATAGGAATCCAACAAACACTGACATGTTTTTGCATGCTTCCATCCATCAGATCATCAAAGTTCATCTCAGAGTTAAAAAAAAAAAAAGGCCACCACTATGCATGCTTCTTCTGAAAATGTCACAGCATCATTGATTCCTCAGATCAGAGCAGACAGAGACATGAAATGAATGGCTTTCACAAATAATACATAAAAAAAGGAGTGAATATTTGTATTTCTATCTTGGGTTGCTTGCGACCTTCAGTACCAGAAGCTAATAGTGAAGAAATTAATATTCATAGAAAACAGTATATCTGTTGTACCTTTGCTCTGGTAGCAGGTGTCCATACGTGGGGGATACCGGCACCTTGCTAAGGCTATCCCGTCTGCTCATTTGCACATTTTAATGGCTACAGAGAGCATATGTTTAAGTTGCTACAAGGAAACTACTCTGTTTAAAAAAAGAAATTTTAAATTTTAAAAAGATTTAGTTGTCTTTGGGGAAATGGTGGCTTTTGAAAGAAACATTACAGCACAGCTTGTACCCAGTGTGGCTATTTTGTTTCATTTACACCTCCACTGTGCAAGGTTGGATGCACATATAGTATATTTATACACATGTTTTGGTCTAAATAGTGTGAATAAACAGATTCATGTTATATCATGTTAATGTCCTGAGGAGAGCCACAAAATAAGAGAATGGGAATCGAACATGTCGCTAATGGAGAGACTTTCCTGGTGTTGCTTGTAATAAAGGGCAGAATTCAAATGTAGGTGTATCAATAACAAATCCAGAGATTTTTAAATTATGCTTTCCCTGATTTTGACTCCATGGAAGTTATGACAATAAACATATGTGAAAATGTGTTTGTGAAATTATTAACTTGCTTTTAAAAGCCACAAAGAGAGATAAATGCTAGCTTATTGTCAGCACCATGCCGTCACTCATTTAACGGTATATTGATTTACAAACAGAGAAGAGATATTTCAAAGGTTTACTACTGGACAACGGAGACTTCGGGGATAGAAAAAGGGCAGAAAAGAGTTCAGATGATCAGAATAAGCTCAGGGAATTACAAAGCAAATCACAGGCAGGCCTCATATGACATCTGAAAAACATAAAGAAATGGATGAAACCAGGCTGCTGATGGTGGAATGACATGGACAACAAAGAGAGGAATGGACTCAGAGGAATCACTCTCATAAGACAGCACATGTCCAGACAGAAAATCATGTGGGTTTCAGGTGGGAAAACTGACAAGGATGGAGGGACGGCGAGAGAAACGTAGGGAGGGAGAAGTGACAGAGAGAGAGAGAGAGAGAGAGAGAGAGAGAGAGAGAGAGAGAGAGAAGAGGCCGAGCGGTGTAGCAAATTCAAAGAGCGATTCTATTTGTCCTCTTCACTCGTCACAAGAGGAACATTTGAAGTGACATGCTCATTTAAGTCGGTGACAAATCAAAGTCGATCACTGATATTACCCCAAAGCACGGTGAGTATCTTCTCTGCACTTCACATTTTTGCAAGTCATTGAAGGAACGTGATTGTAGCTTGAACATCAAAGGAATAAGGTGTGCTTTAGCTCCTCAAACGCACTGTATTATCTCCCCCTCATCAAAAACAGTGTCATTACTGAACTGTGTGAAAATACTGGCGCGCACACACACACACACACACACACACACACACACACACACACACACACACACACACACACACACACACACACACATTTATGTCCATAAAATCACTTTAGTCTTCATAACCACTTTAGCCATGGAAGCTGCCATCAATAGAAGGACAAAAAACACACACACACACACACACACACACACACACACACACACACACACACACACATTCATGTACAGGAACAAACGGTGAGCGGTCCAGCCCTTCCATTAGCCTAATGAAGTGGCTTCCTAAGATGGATGACATGACATCACCTCCACTACCAATCACAATATCACCCCTAAAAAACCTTCCACTAAAAGCCCCACACCTCCCCTCCAGCTCCCCCCCCTCCCATTGCTTACTGCACCAAATGGACGCTGAGCATTCCAGGACCCATTCAGCCCCCTCACAACACTTTTATTGGTCTGGCTATTTATCTCTTTAATGCAATTGGCTGGCACAGATGCCTATGGATGCGGGGGGCTAGTAAATCATGGTGGGTTGGGTCGGCGGAGTGTTTAAAGGAAGTTTGGTTCAACAATGACAATGGCACCAAGTGGACGTCTGCATTCAGAGCAGGGACAGGCAGGGAGAGGCTATGGGAAGCCTGAGGGCAGCAGCTCCTGGGGACATTGACATGGAAGAGTATGTCCACACACACACACACACACACACACACACACACACACACACACACATATATATATATATATATATATATATATATATATATATATATATATATATATATATATAGTCCACACAAATGCAAATGAATATGGAAATCCATTGTTTTTTCCCCATTAACACACAAAGTGAAGTTGTTCAACCACTTCCGTTAGCACTCTCTGGTCAGGTCAAACAGGATATGTGATTGCAGGCTCTGGTGACAAACAACACTCTGAAAATGGCCTGAAATGCTATGAAGCTGATGGCTCAAATTTCCATACTCACTCACACAAGATTCATCCATTGTTTTGACATTTCAGTGTGGATGGCAAACTTAAAAAAAAAACAACTATACTGTGGACAAAAACAAAAGGCAAACAAACAGAATCAACATGGCCTAAAATACTTCTTGGTTGAGGGGAAATAAACTCTATTCCAGAAGGACAAAGAAAAGTGTTTATGGGTAGAAGGATGCAGGTACAGGCATCCATAAACAGTCAGTGTTTTACAGGCAGCGGCACGGCCCGAGGGTCTGTCAAGGTTTACGAGTGCCCAGGCCCCTTAAAGCAGGAGTGTTTAAGTGTTGTATTAACATAAAGCAGGGCAAGGTGTCTGTTGTAGGCAGGCCTCACACCAGTAGCACACTGTTTACTGTTTGTCACAGAATGATAAGCTGAAACGGACATGTCATCAGGACCAAAAATAGCCTAATATCTTCCTGTGCTTGTGGATGTAAATGATAAAGAAATCATGTTTTAAAATACTCATATTAGGCTTTTTGGCTTTTTCCCTTTCCTTTATTGTGTTACATATCTTTTTTGTGCACGTTATAGGTTTACAAAGTGAAAAAGCCCAAAGTCCACCCCAAAGGGACTTACCATTTCCAACCGAGAACACTGTTCTCAAACTGCACCAAACTGCTCTTATTGTTCTATGACGAACGTGCTTCACTTTGTAACACACATTATAATGCTCGCCTAGCTGCTAGCATGGCACGCCCTCATACTCTGCTTCTGACTGGCTAGTAGTCCTTACTTGGCTACTTCACATGTATGACTCCCAACAAAGATGGAATAGAAGTGTGATGCCTCACTCTGTAGCTAAAACAGAGAGCTCAACACACAGGGGGAAGAGGAGCTGCAGCAATGTGCAGTACAACAAAAATATATTTTTTTAAATTAAACCATGTAAACCTATTCTGATATAACCTCTAAATACAATTATGAACCTGAAAATGAGCATAATATGAGCACTTTAGATTGAAATGTTGCAAAAATAACGAGCAAAATGTAAAATACTGAAATTGTTACACAGTAGAAGCTGTGTTGTGTGTGTAGTACATCTCAAAAGCCAATAGTATTCAAACTATAAACTGTGATACCAAAAATCTTTGTTGTACAAGCACATGCAACTAAACTCACACAGTCTCACTCAGTTCCAATGTCAATTTGGCCTCGATCATCATCGGACTTTCCACAGGCCAACACTTTGTGCCATTAGCCAGCCCGCTCCCTTTTTTCTCCAGCTCTTATTTTTTTGCTTCTCTTACTCCAGAGAAAAAAAAAATGCATGTTACTGATGATAACACAATAAATGCTCGCTTTGGAAAACAGGCTTCACTGCCCAAATGGACCCTGCATGCGTGTGTGGTGGTTTATGTTTGTGTGTGTCACCTTTACAGTATGTTTACTTATTATTAGCAGATGTCTCTATCCACTGGGGAAGGTACAGTCCAAACAGAAACAGAGGGAAAGAAGAGAGGAGAGGAGGCATGGGAGGATCGAGGTGTGCGGGGGGGGTGGGTATTGAGATGTGCTGGTACAGCAGTACCACCCCAATGTGAGTCATAGGACACACTGTCAGCAGCCATCTAACATCACACACTGACTCATTACGCTGGAGGAGAGATGACAACAGTAGCCATGATCAAGGAGAATGGAAGAGGCGCTTCAGTGAGAGATGGCGAGAGAGTGTGCAGTCAGCAGTTATGGTGGTTGCACGAAAACTTACAGATGTACTCAAATACATTCACAGACTTAACATTTATATGCAGGGCTCTCCATATTGCTGATCAGATTTAGTCATATCATACACATTTTGGTTGGAGTCCTGTCCTAAGAAAAACAACAGCATCAGTCGTTTCAGCAAATGCCCAGAAACAATATGAAATCAAAATCAAAATAAAGGGCAGAATTCAAATTTAGGTGTATCAATAAAAAATACAGACATTTTAAAATTATGCTTTCCCTGATTTTGACTACATGGCAGTTATGACAATAAACATACTTGAAAATGTGTTGGTGAAATTATTAACTTGCTTTTAAAAGCATTAAACGAGAGATACAGTAAATGCTAGCTTATTGTCAGCACCATGCCAAGGCCATGAGCTTCATCGGGTTGTGAGTGTAAGCTCTGTTAAACGTCACTCATTTAACTCTATATTGATCTACAAACAGAGAAGAGATATTTCAAAGGTTTACTACTGGACAACGGAGAGTCGTTTCAGCAAATGCCCAGAAACAATATGCTTCGGGTCAAGCCTTCGTAAGCCGTAGGCGTTGTGGCTGTAGTGTGACGGGAGTAAAGGACAAATTTGATGGATGGGTCAAGAAAATGTCAGACTTTGACACAGTAGACCACTGTCAGTTTCCCACTTCTTACTGGCCGTGAACGTTGGTTTCTCTTTTTTTTCTATAATTCAATTCCGGGATGGAAGAAAAACGTGCTCTGGATTATTGGCATTCCTTTAAACCAATCACAATCGTCTTGGGCTAACGGTGAAAAGCCTCGGGAAGGAGCTTGTTTGGGTGTAATGTGTACGTTCAAAGGTTGTTTTAGTCATGCAACAGAAAACTCAGATTGGACAGACAGTCTAACTAGATGTCTGGATTTACCCTACAGAGATAACTACTTAACCATAGTCCTCATAAATCGACCAGAGTTTCGAATGCTGGCTGAAAATTACTGACATCCGGCAGAATTTCACCTGAACAATCCCGGAAATGAAACGTTGTCGATATAGACTAGTCAGACTTATCATCCACCTTTATGTATGTAATCCCAGAGCCTGTCCAAAGGGAACAATGGTTTCTTTTAACCCAAACCAAATACCCAAATATTTCCCTACTGTATCCTCATCCTTGCACAGCATGCATTTTGTCATATAATTTCAAGACTTGTTGCTTAGTTGGGGTCATCTCAATTGTGCGTCTTCAGAACGTGGTGTAGATGCAGCGATGGCAAATTAATGCCACTCTGTGACATCCCCCTTCTCTACCAGTGAGCCCTAATAATCATGACTGCTTAAATAAAATCACCACCTGGTATGTCGACAGAGGAGGCTAATTTATAACATATGCCACAACAAATGCCATCTCAGGTGGGAAGCAAAAATTAAATGCCATGATGTACCGGATTTACGGACAAGACAGTTGCGTTCATTTAATTATGTCATTTTCTTACACTCTGTCGAGAATATTCACATGCTGTAGCACTGAATGGTGGAAACACACTGTGATTAGCATTTTGTTTTGACACCTTTTTTTTGGAAATTTGCTTAGAATATGCAGAACAAAAACACATTTGGTAACATCCTGACGTCAGACACATACTGTATCCCTACAGGTTACGGAAGGCTGCATGTGTATGTATGTGTGTGATTTGATTAGGGCTTTGAGATCTGAATTACTTAACTGTTATGTGCTCCTGCAACAGAGGCCTTCATGTTGCATCCATACATCACCACGCAATTTCTACACAATAAACGTCTCCCTTGACAATCCCCACATTTGTCTGTGGATATGTTGCCAGTGGACAGTTTTTTTTTCAAAAGGTGTGTGTATGTGTTTCATGCATGTCATGGCTAGTTAAAGCTTACAGGTATGTTTTCCTCATAAGATGCTGATGTTCGTGTCCGCATAGAGAGCTGTCCCCTAGCCAAGTGGAAAGCAGGACCATTAGGACGGCAGAGAAGGGACCATTTATTTGGCTCTTTTCTGGCTGTGCCTGTATTATCTGCCATGATGCTATTTGTCTGAGACCAGCCAAGCCGCCGCTATGACAGGATGGGGGAGATGAATGATGGGCACAGCCAGTTTTGCTTCACTGACAAACTGGGGCAAGAGCTAGAGGGATGTGGCGAGAAGAACAGAGAGAAAGAGCAAGGGTGGAGGCAGGGAAGGAGACTGAATACATACGGGAGACGGTAGCCGGTCGCCAGAGGACACAATTTACAGCACCTGTTGGCTGTGATTGATCAAAGGAAGAGGAGAGAGGGTAATGGTGTGTGGTCTGACACGGGATGAAGTGATGGGATGGAGGAGAGGGTTAAAACCACAGAAGCAGAGAAAAATAGTGTGTGAAAGAACGAGAGGGATATTGGGATGGAGGAGGATAATATAGACAGAGTGAAGAGAAGATGGGGAGTGAGGAGACAAAAAAGCAAGAAACCATGAGAAAGAAATAGAAAAAGAGTGGGAGATGAATAAAGAGAAAAGGTCGACGGTGCAGGAATGTGTGAGCAACAGAGACGGAGGGAATATATATTTGTCCCCTGATGGGAGTGTGTTAGGAGTCCATCTGTGGAGAAATGAGATCAGTGGCTGACTTAGTGGTAGAGGAAGACTTTGCTGCCCTGCGGCTTACACACTGACTCAACACCCTCTCCCCGTCTCTCTCTTTCACTCTTTCACTCTCTGGTCTCATACAACCTGCAGCGCATTTAATCTGCTGGACGATTCTGTGTGTACGTTCAGGTTTGTGTACATGCGTGTGTGTGTGTGTGTGTGTGTGTGCAGGCATTATTACCCAGGCACATGTCCCACTCCACCTCTACATCAAATGACTGGGGCAGTCTCCTCCACTCGTCTCTCCTCACTATCTCTTTCGCTTCATCCCAGCTGAGACCACAGAGGAATCTCCTCATAGAATCACCCAATAAATCATCTATCCACCAAACAGACTTCTTGGCAAACACTCTTACTGGGAGCTTTCATTTTCAATCTAAACACACAGGACAGAGATTGTGTGTGCGTACATATCCTGTATGTGTGCCTGGGTTTGAGGAGGGAGTCAACTAGAAAAGCAACATCCCTGTTGTGTTTGTTTATATGAGCACCGATGCATATGCTTATATTTTTAAATTTATTACAGGCAGCTTTTAGAAATCCCATGCATGAGTTAGTATGTGAATTTCCCTGTTGTGGGATTTATAAAGGATTTAGAATCTTGAAACGTTTGAATCAACAGTACAGTACAATCAAAAGCAATCAACTGCAATTTCAATTAACTGCCAAAAATAACAGTTTTAGGGGACAGACAATATAATACACTTGAGTGATAATGCTCGAAATTTAGGTACAACTTTGCTTTCTTTTTGTATATGTATAGATGGAAAAATGTTTCAGAGTTAGTAACATTCATCCAGTTCGGAATAAGTGGAAAATTATCCAATAATGCAAATGTATTATTCAGTCATTGGCTTAGTGTTCTGTAACACATTCGCTTTTTCAGCAGTTTCAACTTAAACACTTACATTATAACTAGGCCAAATTTGAACTTAACAAACTGCTAGTGCAACTGGCTCCTACATATATAGTATGTGTGTCCACTGTGCATATGATCACATTTATCTCACACACACAAACCACAGGGTGAGGTAATGTTGCACCCAAACCCCCCCCAAAAAATGATACTCCACCCGACACACGAACACATGGAGTACATATAACACAACACAGATCTCCTTGCCCCAGGAAACCACATGATGAGATATACAGGCCCAGGCCTGGTGCTGGTGATGCGGTGACGGAGGGTGCCAGAGGGAAGCTAGAGGAAGGAGGGGAGGAAGGTAAGCCTGAGGGGGGAGGCAGATTGGAGTGCTTGGAGGCTGCTGAGGAGGAAGTAAAGGAGGAAGAGAGATGTAACACGAAAAGAGAGCAGCAGAGAAGGTAGCTAGCGGTTCATAGTATCTGACTGAGATTACTCTGCCGCTGGGCTTACCTGATTACATCCCAGTGCTGCAGGACAATAAAAGACACATGGATTGGCGTGAAAAGGCGCACACACACAATCTACACACTCTGAGAGCCAGAGGGCCCAATGGGAAGCAGCCACTGCAACTCTCCAGTCTGGATGGATTTGGACATCAGGGTGGTCTGTACTTTTGTATTATATAAGGTGTGTGTGCGATGTGGGGAGAGGAAGAATTACATCAGACGTATAGTGAGTTCACCAAAGTTATTCCTCCCCCTCGCTCTTCTCTGGTTTCAGAGCAATCAACCATAGGCTCTTATAATACACACTCTCTCCTTGCTCAAACTTTTCTCTTGATCTATCTTTCATGCCTTGACTGGGGTGTACGAGACGGAGCCGGAGCACATTGCACTGCAGCCCCCCATATAGAGTCACAAAATTATCCTGGCCTTATGAGGACGAGGAGAGAGTAGTAGTTAATAAATCATGAGTGTCTCATTTTCTCTTTATAAAACTCTCATTTACTCTGTGGCTCATTTTTGTGTGTCACTCTTCTCTCACTGTCTTTTCTTATTGCTTATCTCTCCGGCTATATGGAGTTTGACCAGTTGGTAATTTGATGGCTTATTTTCGTTAACTTTTACAAGTGCCAGGCTCATTCTATCTTAACCAAACTGACCAACTTTCCACCTGAAATTGTGGATTTAAGCCTGCCAAATAGCATCTCAGCTGAATGGTTAGTCAATTTGAGAGAATGGATATTTTGTCATCGTGAAGAATCTGGTTGTTTGTGATCTTCAAACTGCACTTCAAACTGTGGTTAAACTATTGATCTAAAAGTTGGAGCTACATGTGATTTGTTGTGTCAAGTTCCAGTTGTTCATCTTTCTACAGAGACTGTTATTTTAGCTAGAGCTGAAATTAGTGAAAGAAAATAAATCAGCAACTAAGTCGTTTTTTTTTGTGGGCATTTTAGGCCTTTATTTTTATAGGACAGCTGAAAACATGAAAGAGGAGAGCGAGAGAGAGGGATTGACATGCAGCAAACGGAGTCGAACCCGGGCCCGCTGCGTCGAGGAGTAAACCTCTATACATGTGCGCCCGCTCCACCAACTGAGCTATCTAGGCGTAACCTGACTCCGCCAGATGGATCGCTTCGCATTTGCTTGGCATATCCATCTGGGAACTTTCCGTTGGAGAACTTTTGGAAAGGGGTGAAAATACTGGTTAGCTGATTGGATGAAGCATCTGTCTATCACCTATGTTGGTGATAGACGGGCCAAATCAACCAATCAGATCCACGAAGCGTATGAAAACATGTCGGTAAAGGATATTTGCCGTTTGTGTAACGAGAATTTAGGAATAAAAGGCACCCTTTCAGGTTCCCGGACTGCTGTCTGAAAATACTAGTTAGCTGATTGGATAAACCATCTGTCTATCACCACCTAACCCGCCTGAAAACCAACGCTGATTGGCCCGGTCGTTTGGCTAACGGCTCCAAATTTTCTCTATCTCAAGATGCCAGACTGATCTGCGAGTGGAAAACTGGAGCTCGCGAGATCAGGATGGTCTCACGAGGCTAATCTAGGCACCCACAAAACAAGCAATTTGAAGACATCACCTTGGACTTGATAATCAATATTTCTTACTATTTTCTGACATTTTATAGACTTACAAATGATTCGATTAATCTGGAAAATAACTAAACTAATCTTAAATTGCAGCCCTACTTCGACTTCACCTAAATGATTTACACTGATACACACTGATGGTCAAATACATATTGTGGTGCATTGTAAATCAATCCCTTGTGAGTTATGATCTCCAGATTTGGTCCTTTATTAGGATTATGATATTTAAAGCATACTAATCTTCAGGGAAAAAGAATTTGACTTCCATGCCCAAGAGAGAGGGACGGAATAGAGTCGATTAGTCATTCGTGGTGAAGATCATTTATATTAATAACAAGCGGGAGTGTGCCTGCAGCCGTGCCTCAGCTCATGTCCCTGTGATGAATGCTTTATTGGTTGGTGTCCAATCTTTCTTGAATATTCATTATTAGTATACATATATAGATTTTATGCAGTCATGGGTTTCATTCCCTTTAGCGATTCTTTTTAATCTATATGGGAGTAGTACAAATAATTTAATTCCTAGAAAAAGTTAACATATTTATCCAAAGTAACACGTATGAGTGTAATATGTCGCTGCAAGAATTTGGCTCTTTCGAGTCCTAACACACTACTGAAAAAGAACAGATAAAACTTAAATACATAAACACCTTTCAAACTAGATCCACTGCAATCTGACAGCCTGATATGAATGTGTTTCTATTCCAACAAAGATAGTGATTCTGTTACATATGGATCCACTCTGTCTCTCTATCTCCGACTTTCAGCTGTGCCCAGGCACTCTGTGTGGCTCCCTAAGGAGAAAGGTTACACCGCTGATCTGCTACAGTGCAATCAGACTTGAGACAGAGCCTTGAACTACACGGCTCGCGGGCCTCCTTCAGCTGTATCATGCAGAGCGGCAGCTGGATATGGGCGTGAGTTAGAGAGAGGCAGATGCACAGAGAAAAGTTAGAGTGGGAGGTGGAGAGAAGCCAGTCCAAAAGTTATGAAGTATGCCCCTTGAATAATCAACGCCCAAATCAATTTGTTCAACGTTTAAGAGAAGCGGGCGGACTACAGAGGAATGTGGGGAGTGGGCGGTCGTTTAGCAAGCATCCAAGTCCATATCTCAGACAAACACACAACAGCCAAAGAGTCCGCCTGAGTCCTACAGCCAGGAGGGATTGGACAAAAACATTCACACTGCTTTTTACTTTTTATTTTTCATTTTTCTCTTCCCTTCTTTTTTTGTTTTCAATAGATGCTGCAATGCACATCCAACTTTATTCAGACTTCCTACATTTTTTTTTAATTATCAATAACTACTAACTACTTGAAAATTTCACCCATATGTGATTGTGAGTTAGCTTGTCCATTAACTATAAAGCTACTGTTGGAGACGGTTAGCTTAGCTTAGCAGTATAGACTTTAGGAAAACAGCTAGCCTGGCTCTGTGCAAAGGTAAAAAGAACATCCACCAACTGACACATTATGCATGGTTTGTTGAATCTGTATAAAAACAGAAATGTAAAAACAAACCACATAAGCCCCTTGTAAAAGCACACAAGTCATTTTTACATTTTGGTTTTTGTACAAATTAAACAAACTAGATATAATGTGTTCATTATTGTGCTTCAGAAATGATGGTAGACAAACTTTGTTACCTTACGACAGAGCAAGGCTAGCTGTTTCCACCTGTTTCCAGTCTTGATGCTAAGCTAACTGCCTTTTGGCTCATGTATTGTTGAAAGAGGAAGAGGTCTTCCTTAAAAACAAAGTGGGAAGCATTAAAAAAACAATTAAGTGGAACTAAGGGGTAAAACCCAAACTATGGAAACCAATGAAAAGTATATAAAAATTGGTGTATTATTATGAATTTTTTTTATACTTTAGAATTATTTGTCGATAAAGCTTCATGGATTGAACCTAAGTGAGAGCGAGACCAAGGGAGTAAGCAAGCATCCAGAAAGCGTACCTCCTATGCGGAGACTCTTAGGCTAACAAGCCATCACCTCTCGTCAGCATTCCATTGACTCCCATTAGTTTTGGCGTCACTTTGACAGCAAATAACTTTACACCTGAAGCGTTTAAAGACTCTATTTGTCCATTGTATGACAATGGACAAATAGACAATGTATAAAAGGCTCAATTACCTTGTATCTCACGTTATGGCTCCGTAGTAGACGTTTTTATAAAAATAGGCTAACGATTGTATCATAACCACGTAACTTTGTGTCTCACAGTAGAGAAATTACTGTATAGTCAGGAGAAGCTCGCAGGCAGACTCACATTAGCTGTTTAAGTTTAATTACTAATGTTAACTAGCATTTTAGTTAGCAATAATTAACCTGTGCTTATGTTATCTCCTTACATATACCTACGCTCTCAGTCTCTGCAAGATTGGGAATGATTGAGATTTCTCTTGGCACAGATACAATTTTCATTCAGATTACAACTTTCAGACAGGTTGCTCACGTCACATCTACGTCTTCAAGCTCAGTTTGAGGCTGCACAGTAACGCTCAGCCATCACCAGAAAAGTGCTTCTAATAGACTTCACTGGTCTCTCTGTGTCCATTCTTTTACTGTCTATGAGCAAGACAGAGAGAGATGCAGTGCAGTACATGTAGATTGACTAGAAAAGGCCTACAGGCAGCAACTGGCCCACTGTACCCAGCTTAATAAAGGCTGCCATTTTACAACCACGCCTCTCAGCATGTTGATTTTAATACTCTTCCTCTCTTTTCCTCTTTCCCCTGTGTCTTTCTCACTTCCCCCACTTTTATGTGTTTCTCTTGTTGCAAAAAGCTAAATTTTCCTTTCACTTGTCTTTGAATTATTACTCTGCCTGTCTTCGGTCTGCTTTTTACTCACGTATTACTCAACACTGGAAAGAGAGTTCCAGTATACCTAATGCGGGGGGGAGGACAAACGCTGGCCTAACTTGATCAGCAAGTATCCTATTTCTCACAATGACAAATTAATTTCTGTACAAATTAAATGAAGGAACCCTCCCTTGATAATTCCCTAGGAAATTGAAGATGTTTTTTAAGAATGAAATAAAACAGCAAATCCTTCTACGTGAGAAAAATAAATCTAATTAGCAGCACAGCAAAATAAAGGTAGGCTTATAAATTAGGAAGAAATTAAGGGTCGTCAGAATATGGTCTATGACGCTGAGAAGAGAGGTTGCTACTGAAGAGGATTAGGGTCCAACCGAGATTCAGAGAACGGGAGAGGAAAAGAGAGAAACACTGGAAACAAAAGCCAGCCTGGTCTATTACAGGATGTGCTATTTTCCTGCAGGCAATGGTGAGGCAGCAGTAAAAGACAATAATAAAAGTGTGGGAGAGGGCATGAGATGGAGGATGGGGAAGAAGAGTAAAGGGGAGAGAGTAGGAAAAAAACTGCACCCAGTCAGAGACAAAGTGAGTGGCAGGCAACAGCACGATGCTGTCTGGGCTCGGGCTGTTCAGATCCCCTGACATTTACAGAGTGGCCAATCGCTCCTTGCCATCCTCCCCTTGAAAAGTTCAAACGCACACAGATCCACAGAGGAAAAGCTATGGTGCGTGGATTAACGCACTCTCTCACATCTCTCTGCAGGCCTCCCTTTCATCTTTGTGTGTTACGGCTGTCACTCTGTTTGTGCTTCACTCTGGTTTCACGTGTGTCTCCTACCTGTGTCTATATCTTCAGCAACAAAGAACACATTCACAGTCTGATTCAAAAACATAGTAAAACTTTATCTGTGTGCGTGTGTGTATTGTGAGTTTGTGTTTGCTGAGATGTCCTGGCCCAGCTTGGGCTGGCTGGCAGAAAGACAGGTAGGAAGAGAGGTGTGGGAACCGAGGGTGGGGAAAGGCTGCTGAGACAGGCCTAATTAGAGTTGAGCAGTCGCCCAGCTTTTGGCCAAGCAAGGGATCTCCCTGCCACTACCACCTCCATGCCATCTACCCCCCACAGCTTCATACACTCGCAAACACACACACACACACACACACACACACACACACACACACACACACACACACACACACACACACATGCTTGTGATACATTTGGCTATCTCACTGGCTGGGAGGAGACACCGAATGCACTTCCTCTGACCTCAGTGTTTTTCTTGTTTTTGTGCTGGAGCAGAGGAAAACTGATGTCTTCTCTCTTTTTTCTCTCTTATTAACACCCTCTAACAATATTTCTCTTCTCCTTGTTTACAGTTTAAAATTTCATTTCAGTCTATTTTCACTTTGTAGTCACTAGTAGAACACATTGAAAACATGGGTAAAAAGAAGAAATGACATGCAACAATGGTCTCCAGCTAGAAACAAAGGCCACTTAACCCCCAGACCACTACGCCCCTAATTCTATTTTAAAATAACATGTATGTAGGTAATAGGGGGCACTCGGTTCTCTACTTTAACACTAGAGCAAGACTGTCACAATATTTTCCTGGTTGAACTTTACACTATAATGAACTTATATGAACAGAATATGATACTTCCTCATGGGCACCAGGCTATACTACATGTCTCACAATAATCACGGCAATAAAGCAAGACTATATACGTCTTGCTGAACAGTGGGCACTGTGGCCACAAGTGGTAATTGAATTTCCCTTCATTTCCCAAGATTCTCATTTTGTCAGTTGCTTTAAAAACACTATCATTAGAAGACCTGACTGAGAGCAAGTAGAGTGGGAACACAAGCAGGAAACAACAAACATGTCCCTTGGAGCAGCACGGTGTTTCCTTCTTGTTTCCCTGTTGTGATAAAACCACTGACAAGTTTATCTGCTATATGGCACAATGTAGTGACAGTAGCACAAATAGAGAACAGTCATAAAGTCCGCAAACAGAATTGTCAGATTGTCAGTTACATACAATATTTATGTAATGTTTGCTAATAGCTAGCTACCATTAGCTACCGCAAGCTACTGGTCAAACCAGACCAGATACGGCCGTGGCAGCTAAAACTCTGAGTCAATTGAATTGAGTAAAGGCAAATTTAATTTGAAAGAGAAAGCTTAAATTAATAATACAAACAGAATTTATCATCTGTCAACGCACAAGAGCTCACACTGATATGATGTTGAATCTACAAGGATGATAGAATAAAGTATTGAAACAGACAAAAAATATGCAAGTACCATGACCAGGCAATAACTTGAGAGTCATTTTAGTGCCTTTACTGATGATCTCTCCAGCTATGAGGCTCGAACTTTCTCTGTTCTTCGTCTCGCCTACCCCACACGCAGCCATAAGCAAATCAGCGTACGGAGATGATGGTCGGCCTGCCCTCTTCATCCCCCCTTAATCAGAGTGCTGGCGCAGACTGCCCAGAATTGGATCAACCTCAGGGACCCCTGCTGCTTTCCTTTCAGAGGTCAGCCTCACATCACATCACTGTCTCCGAGGCAGCGGCACTCGCTCTTAAATGAAATCTTATTTCTCCCTCTCCCGGTCTCTCTCTTTGTCTTTATCTCCCGCTGGCTTGATGTATTAACCCGGGCATGATCTTTTGCAGCCCAGACCTGAGTTACTGGAGTTCTTGCTCTTTATTCTGAGCATTGCTCGAGTTTTGTGTAACACGTTAGTCTAGACAGAATTTTTCAGTCGATATTTCCAAGACCAAAATTTATGATAAACGATTAACAAGACAAGCTGTTATTTTGACCACAGCTAAAACAGGCATAGCTCTCTTGATTGGATTTGATTGCAGGAAAGCTGCAGTGTAAACAACACTGATTGCACATTGTCTGCAGGAACTCTTACTTAGTGTCCAAGATTAGGGTTTGTCTCACCTTCCATGGGCTTGTAAACAAGAGAAATCAGAAAATGAAACAAATAAACCTAGCAGCTGCCAAGAATAAGTTTTACCGACTAAGATCATAATGTATTTTTCATACAAATGTGTTAAAATTACAAAAGAGCATTCTGTTAGCACCTCAGTACTCCCTGGAGCCAGACTACTGCTTATCACTTCGTGAATATACGTCTAGTAACAACCAATTGAAATGCTCACAGGCATTTTATTCCAGTTCTGTTACAATGTTTGGTTTAAATCCCCAACCTTTCTTTGGACATCGCCTTCATGATGTGTTGGATTTTTATACCGTTTAATTTTCAGCCCAAATATATATATATACTTTATGTCTACAATGTTAGACGTATATACAATACCACTGAACCCCATAGTGTCACAGATGACCCTGATATATCCACCAAAGACCAACTTTACCATGAATTGAGGGTTATTTTCAGACACTGATTTCATGCTATGGAGTATAAAAATGCTTCTCTGGGTAAAAAGGGATACAAAGTTGAAATCTGAAGTAGGTTTGTGCACGAACTAGGCTCACTCTACATTCATTGTTTCTAGTTTAAACAGGGTAATCTTCTTCTTTCATGTTCTACAGACTTTCACTGTGGCAGGCTGGCATAGAGGACGTCAACACACTGACAAGGATCTGTTCATGACGTGTGTCTTTGGTTTCATTTGTCTGGCTACACACCCACACACACACACCCACACACACCCACACACACCCACACACACACACAAGCACGAGGTGTCAAGACACAAAAGGCATTCAAGTGTGAATGTACTGTATGTTTTCACCTTCCTGTGTTCCATCACATGTTTGCATATCTAGTGTGTTAGTGAATGTGTGTCTTTCCCTTCCAAGTGAGTGTCTGTGTGTCAGTTAACCTTGTTGGCATGAGCTCACATCCCACTGTGTACAGTGAGCGCATGAAGGAAGCATCACCAATAGGTTTCAACAACCACACACCCACAGACACACATATAATGTAAAGACCTGCTTTCCCGACTTCCATTTTAGAGCCACATCCAATATGTTGCCCGATGCTTTGCTCCTGAATCATTCCCCTCAGGTATGTAAGCTCTTCATTAAAGCTGTGGCAATCAGAGGAGGAAAAAGTACTGCTCCTCGTAAAGAGAATAGATTACTTCCCCCATCTTTCAAAGAAAGCTGTTTGCTAGAGTAGACACTCTCCTCCATTTTCATTAGCAGCTTGACTACTATATATTTTCCATATAATTGAGGTTGGAACCTTTTGCACTGTAATGGGGCTTTCCATAACAGTCTTCTAAAAGTGAATGCCTGCTATCCTTGGGCACTCTGCGATATGGGCTTGTGTTGTGTAGGGTGTGTGCGTGTGTGTGTTATCAAAAAAATCACTCCTTCTCATCTTCTTCTCATGCTACTTTTCAAAGGCAGCTTTGTATGTACAAAGGCATGTCCTCACTTTTTTCTGAACCAATATCTGAAAAATGAAAAACAGAGATGAAAAATCTAATCTCTGCTTTTCTTTGTTCGGAAGATGCAGATTTGCTATTCACAAGCAAGACCCAGCTTAAACACGAAAGGTGGCTGGGTCTTTGTCATGTACGGCCATGCACTTTTAATTGGTGCAGTACGGCAAACTAATCATAATCTTTTGAAATCCCTCTTTACATGCTTGTTTATGCACGAGTTTAAAAATCCCCCTAATCATTGTTTTGTTTTACTCCTTTTTATGTTGCTTTTATGTTCCATCCTTTAATTATGTTTTATGTTTGCTGTGGTTTTATGATAAGATGTTTGTGCAAAAATGAGATTATAATGTTTATGATTATTTCATAAACTACAAACCACAGTATAGGCATAACAGTAGGGGTCATTCTGTAGCCTAGAATGTTGAAAAACATCAGCTTTGATACACTTACACACTGCCTCTTTAAGCAGAACATTGTGAGTTGAACACACCAGGTTTCACTCAAACTAGTCTCTTTAAATTAACAGGCAGGAGGTGAGATACTACGGCATGGTTATATCTTGCATGTGTCAAGCTGCAGAACTCAAACCCAACGCAGGCAGAATATTTCCCTATCATCTTCAATTCACCTCAGTTCCTCAATCAGACGGAAACATCTGAGAAGCTCACATCTGAGGGAGACTTAAGCTGATGAAAGGTAACTATCAGGATCTAGACGCAAAGTAAAGTCAAGACGGTCAATGTTAAATGTAAGATAAATGACTTGGCTAGAGCAATTTAAACAGCTAATAAAACATCTTGAGTCTGTCATAAAACAGCAATTTTCAGACTTCATTTATCTTCCAAGGGGAGGGTGGCCCTGGACTCATCAACGTGATTTGGCTTTGCTTTCTACTACAGATGGACCAAAATATAGAGGAGACACTGTGGCATGATATGACAAAGAGCAGTCTTTTCTTAATACTGAAATCCATCAGGGAGATGTAAGTCATATAACTGTGTCCTCCTACCCATCTGGCTTTAGCTTTCAGTACCATCAGCCAACCTTTGAAAACAAGTTCCTCAGTACTATGCATCAAGCAGACCTACCTGCACTCTCTCCGCATCAGCCTATTAGCCCAGCTCACACCATCAAACCTTCTTACAACATAGACAACTCAGCTCCCCAAAGTTAGTGCGGGTGATTTGTGGCAGTGTGTAAATTGGAAGTTGCGGTCTGAGTCAAAGCAGAGTCATAAATAGGAGGGAGGAGAGGACGGCAGCACTCTGCCAGATTCGGGGCGGGAATTGATGAAGGCCAGAAGTCTCACGTAGATGAGAAACACTTTCTTAATAACAATCTAGTCAAACACATCACTCTGCTCACTCCCCAAACCAGAGTGTAAAATAACAAAGTTAGGGAGTCAACAGGAAGGACTGAGGTACAGACAGACAGACAGACAGACAGACAGACAGTTAAAGGTATGTATGTCATATGGACTGTAGCCCTGCAGGGAGGATTTCATCATGCTGCTTGATGCTGTTGAAAGAAAAGCAGTCCAGTTCAGTTCAGTTTGTTACACATTAGAACAGTTATTTCTGTGTTTCCAATGTCAAAACTTGGATGGCACCTAGTGTATGGAAGCGCTCCATTCCATCCTGTTTTTTCGTTACCCCTCTGTTGAGGTAGACCTACATAATGAAGTTCATTCACTGGTGGCTATCAAACACCACAAAGGCTGTCACATGAATGGCGTTTTGAGCTAACGTTAGCAATCAATCATAGATAGCTAAAACGTTTGCCGGATCTGGATGCCTTGGCGTTATGCCGTAAACCGTTTAAATCTGAGCATGCGCAACTCACATCTGCACTCGACTCACATCGAGTAGTGACAGCAGTGAGAAACAAAGAGGTTTTTCAGCTTGTTTTTCAGCTCATGGCTGACCACCTTCTCTCATCTGGACAATGGTGGAAGAACAGTAAAAGGACGCTGTTCTGAGAGTCAAGTAAGAAAATCACCCTAAAATTATAAAAGAGTGACAAAAATAGGATTTTGAAAAGTGATGGGGACATGTTCTCTGTATGCATTCACGTCACCATCACACATTTTTTATTTCCATAACCACAATCAACAAATTACTAAAACATTGTCTTTTTTGAAAGTTACAACATTTCCATCTAAGAGCAGGCAGCTCTCTCCGTATATCTCAGTATGGTTTTCTAACCTCCCATTGCTCCATAAGGCTCAGTGCCAATGCTATACCATCACTGTTGATCAAGATGAAGCTGAAGGGTTACTAGTACATGTGAAATGCTGAGTCAGACCAGGGTACCCCCCCAGCTCATTCTGATTCCTGTGACAGAGTGTCTGTATTTGCTTAAATTAATGTGCATGTGTGAATACATCTTGCTTCCGTCTGTGCATATCCATAATGTATGAGTTAACACTGTGTGTGTTACTGTATGTATGTTCTCCCTAGTTTGTGTGTTATTGTCAGTGATGTGATGCATCAACATCCCTCTGACATCTGTGTCGTGTGTGTGTGTGTGTGTGTGTGTGTGTGTGTGTGTGTGTGTGCGTGCGTGCATGCGTGTGTGTGCACAACCCTACCCTCCAGGGGACCATCAGTGTGTGAGAGAATAATAAATTCAAGTGGGGCGGGCAGATGAGAGCCTGCGACCAACAATCGATCCCTCTGCTGTTTCTCAAATTAAGAGGGAGGGATGGGTGTAAGGGACGGAAAGAGAGAGAGACAGACAGACAGACAGAGGGGGAGTTTGAAGTAGGTAGGGACATAGAGCATTTCAGTATGGAAGCGGTGGATGCAGAGGAGGAACAAATGTACACAAGCATAGTAAGAGAGGGTGGAAGAAATAAGAGGTGGAGAGAGCGACAGAGATACTGTAGCAGAGAGTGAGGGAAGTGAGTAGAGTGAAAGATGCTGACAGGAGTCCAATTAAGTGTCATCCCAGTAGAGGCAACCATCCCCATCTTGCCAGGGCTACGCAACCTCAGCTTCCAAGGACAAACTGTTCGTCACAAGGTGCAACACACACAAACCTCATCACATATTCAACACAGGCTCTAACACATACATGGTTACACAATTTCATCAGAGCAAAAAACACAAATATCATCTTAACAGTTTTGGCACACAAATGGACGGACGCACACATCTGCAATCGTGCACATCTCCTCAGAGGCTCAGCCTTTGGAGGACCCGAGGACGAATCGGTGCCAAAGATGGCTGGCGCCAGCAGCTACTGGTCCCAAGGTGCAGATCTGTGCCAGAGGCTAACCCACTCATCTCTGCTCTGCTCTGCCCACCCACCAGCTGATATCAAGGGGCAGCACAGGCACTACCCTGGAGTAAGCTAGACATCAAATACAATCACACACGTGTCATGTCTCCATGCAGAGGGAGACACATCCACTCACATACACACGCACAAGCACACAAAAATACACAAATAAACAACCTAGTCCATGTCTCACACACACACAAGCTGTGGCCTTGGGGGTTGCTCGCTGGCTCTTAGAAAAGCCAGCCTAATGAGTGAGGCCTCTGTGGCTTTGGACTATAGCAGAGCAGAGTGACTGAATGACAGACTATGGCACTACAGCGGGATTAGAGGGATGCTTCATATTGACATAGAGAACAAAATCGACATACTCTAATAATTCCCTTTTACATTCTGCGGCAGTGTGAGAAGAAATAGCAAATGGAAGGGAATAATAGAGGTTGAGGCAGACGGGTCCCCTGTGAGTGCTTTTGCCCCCCAGACAGCACAACAGACACACACACACACACACACACACACACACACACACACACACACACACACACACACACACACACACACACAAACATGTTAATGCACACATTTGTACGACACAACACACATGCACTGAATGGAAACAAGTGATCCTTTGGACTGCGGGCACTGCAGTTTGAGTTACAAGAGAAAAACACAGAGAAACAAGAAGGGCACTTATGAAAGGCAGAGCGAGGCAGACAGAAAAAGAGGAGGGGGAGGGAATTGGAGGATGAAAGAGGGAGAAAAAAAAAGAATGAGAGCCAAGAGTAAGAGTGTGAAAAGAGAGCCAGTCTGGTTTTCAACATGTGAAAAAGGCGGAGAGACCCTGTTATAAATTTGTCGGGCCTGCCGTAGATTTAATCTGGGCCGGGATGCACAACACACCAGCCCAGCCTCAACAGGGTGCTGCTTGTGGAGTGTGCGTGTGTGTGTGTGTGGGCGGCTGAAGGATTGGTTGCCAGGGAGATTCTGACATATCGGGCCCCACTCCCTGCTGCCCTCAGTTTAGCCTCGACAAGTCAGAGAAAACGCTCTGCGGTGGCCCGGCTAATTTGCAATCTCTCGTTCCCTCTCGCCTCTGTCTCTCCCCCTTTCTCTTGTCATTGTCTTTCTTTCTCTGCATCAACGTTATAGGATTTTTTGTTTGTAATTCCAACTTCTCATTGTACCAATCATAATACTTTTCTTAATCCACTTTCTATCCTTACCTTTACAGCTGAACAACTCTCTTACTTTTTCCCTTATTCTCATTTCACTCTCCCTCTCTTCTTACATCCTGCTGTTCTCTCTTTCTCTTCCTCACATTCATCTATTTATCCTCTCCTCTAGTACCTTACTTTACTCTCTCTCTCTCTCTCTCTCTTAGGTAGGCTGATGTGGTTGGGACCTGTTGTTCTCATCTGGTGACAGCCAAACAGGGCCTGTTGTAATTAGTGTGGAATTCTAATGAGCTTATCAGGTCAAAAGCAGCTTAGTCCTCTAGGACCCTAGCAGGGTGGAAATTAGCCCCGCTCTCTCCTAGACAAAACACACACACGCACCCGCATGCACATTACACAATAACACATTGTGCATACCGATGATACAAGCTTGATTCATTAACAAACACTCGCTGACAAATTCAGCCTCACCCTCTCCTCTTATAAAGGGATTAGCCCACTTTACATCAGTCACTTAACAAAAAAGCAAATTATTAATGTGAGTGGCAACAACAACAAAAAAGGCAACAGCAGTAATATGTAAGGCTGTCATTGTGCTAAATAAACAAGTAGCTGGAGGGGGGATGTGTTATCTGAAGAGAGGATGGCAGACAGAGACAAATTAACAAGCAAGTGCACATACACACACATACGCACAAACATGTACAGAAATACATTTTTTGTTGTGGTATGGAAAGGGGTGCCTGGCTAAAAGCTGAAAACATCACACTCTCCTCTGATCTCATTCTCCTGGTTGGCAGTGTGCTGCAGTGGACAGGCTGAGGCTGCCACACTATCTCCTTTAAATATCTCCGCAATTAGTTCTGGGAAAGTTGCAGCGATACGCAGAAAGCAGAGGGAAGAGCGAGGTACATTGATTAAGTACAGCTGTACCAACATGATTATACTCAAGAATTTTAATCGTACTTGTCAGCCGTCTTCAAAGATGATAAGATGCCCGCTTTTTAAAAAACAAAATGTAGATAGCTGAATGCACTCTGTTGACATAGATGAAACTAGTGCTTAACATCCAACTGAAATAAAATGTGTTTTTTGTGTGTGTCTGCAACAACATACATATGTGCTCTGTAAACTACTTGTCCTGTCTCCTCCTTATAGGAAATAGCACCATGATGGCGCCCAAAGTTTTGCATTAATTCAACGGAATACCATTTCCTGTATCCATCGACGTAGATGGAGACCTTATTTCGATTCAGGACTGAAACCATGGGAAATGAATACGGTTGTCTACCTCATTGGCTATCTATTTCTTACCTGACTATAAAACACAAATATAGCTGGGACTTTACACTCCATGTTGTTATTGAAACATGAATAATCATCAATTAATGTAGAATTGTGTTGTAGGATTTCTGTTAGCCAGTAATGGTGTACATACTACTAAAGTTAATTTTATCTGTTTTTTGTGCCCCTTTGTGTCATTGTCAGAGCTATGATTTTGACCTATTTATTGGTGTCTTAACTAGGAGATGGGGCTTATAAATACCTGATTGTTTGCATTGTATGTCAATGCATAAACATGCTTTATATCAAATAAAGCATGTTTATGCATTGACATAACTGAGGGGGTGTTTATTAAAATACAATACATATGATATTATACATTCAGTAATTGCCAACAGTACAGACGCTAACATGTACTTTTCGTGGCTATAGAGAGGCGGGCGGGTTTGACAAGACGTCAGTTTTGTATGAAATCGGGTTGACAGTTAGTTTTCATGATCTAAACATTTACAGCGTAGGAGTTTCAGCCTTCCATTTTTCTCCTGGTGGGAAAATACACACAAACAAGCATACACAAACCCAGAAGTGTCACAGTAAGTGATTGGATGTTAACCAGCCTGGAATAAAACAAATGAACGGCTACGCTACAGCACCAAACACAGGAAATGTATTTGGCCCATCCACCTTCTCCTGTTTTCCCATTATCTTTTACTGTCTTCAGTTCTTTCACCATAACACACTGACGTATAATGATAGACTTTACAGACACCCTTAAAGTCTAACTGAAATCACATTTACTCATCACTTTTTGTGTTTTTTAAATTAATTCTTAATAGTTTAATTATTTATTAGAAAGGAGTAAAAAGGCTTTGAGGAAATAACAGAAATGCTCCCTTTCGTCTCAGCCGGCTGAAGGGGCTTGTCAATGTCTGAGTTTGATTGACAGATGCAGTTTGACAAAATGTCGGTATTGCACAACCTGGGAACGAGAACGGGTTCTATGAAGCAATGTGTTCGAGGCAGCAACTAATAGAACATGTTGTGTCTGAATTGTAGCGTAACCTGCTGGAGAAAGAAAAGTGTATCACCGGACACACGATACAGGAAATAATCAAAATAGAATCATGCAGCCAGCATACAATATTAAATTATGTGAGGTGAAAACTTATTAAAACTATATTAACACCAAGGCATTATACTTAGTAGAATATGGGTACAAACACACTTCATTTGTATGGTTTAGTCTTGTGAGTGGGGTTCAATCTAAAGCTCATTAGAGGAGTCTAAATGGACCATTCAACCTGCCTTTATACTGTAATACACAAATGCATCTAAATTTTATGTTGCATTTCTTGTAAGTAAAAGTGTCATATTAAAATGTAAGTAAGTCTGCAGGTTATTTCTTCTAACGGTTTTCATGATGGTAAATAATTAGCCCATCTACCATTATTTATTTGAAGTGTACACATCAATCCAATGCATCTCCCATGGAGTCTCCTGGTATTATGCTGGCCTTAGCAGGCAAGAAAGGACCAGCCATAAACTGAGAGCTAGAGAAAGAGAAAAAGAGCAAGAGCAGCAGTCTTCCAAGGTGAGCGACACAGACACAGACAGACCCTGCCATGGACCCTGAGAGTTAATGAAGCAGTCCTTCCCTATTATATACCTGCATCCACAACAGCACAAGGTAAAATACAACCAGACAATCCTCCTCTCCTCTCCTCTCCTCTCCTCTCCTTTTATACCTCTCCTCCCTGTCGCCCTAAAAAACTAATCCTGCACACAACTCATCCCTCACAATGCACACTGTAAACCACACCTGCCTCTGTTCCGGACAAATGCATAAATCTAGCCTTGTTTCTAGGTAATAAAGAACTTCTGATATGGCAAAAGAGCAACAGAGAGAAAGAGAGAGAGAGAAAGAGTGAAAGAAGAAGGGGTGGTGGTGAGGCGCTAAGTAACTGAACTGCAGTGGCGAAGAAACAGATTTATTAAGGGAGTGAAAAAAACTTTCTGACTAATGAAGTGAATAAAAGATTCATAGTGCTGATGCCACATGGTATATTAATGTCATGACAAGTGAATTATTGAATGTAATTGCAAAATAACATGAGGAATTTGAAGTCAGGCAAAATGTTGGGGTAGTGACAGGTATTTTGGATACTGTTGCAATACAAAATCATTGGTGCAAGCAGCAAAGTCATCAAAATAAGAGTTTAATACATTTACTTATTGAAGGCCAGATTCAAGTAAAGGTGTCCTAATGCCAATTTTACAGACTTAAATTTAAGCATCAAGTTCAGATCTCTTTCGTAAATATACTGGTGAATAGACCCATCATGTGGAGTGTCGCTCTAATCATTTATGCTACTCAGTAGAAAACAATTACTTGAACAAGTGCTTCCTCACCTCAGTTACTGTAATGTGTTTAAAAATTAGCAGTGTCTTCACTTGCCAGTCAAGGTACCCAAATATATTCAGGCCAAAATGATGTAAGAAGATGAATATCTCTGTGGAAATATTTTAAATGAAATTCTCTGCTGTTCAGTTTAATATACTACAGACATCTGCATTGCCTGAACTGTTTTGCTATCTATACTGCTCCGATGTTGTGCCTATTGGAAGCTGTTTCCCTCAATCAGAGCTTTGTAAACAGAATTAAGAATGGTGGTCATCTTCCTTCATAGATAGCTAATTTGAAGCTGCGAAAATAGCAAAAAATAGTGACAGAATGTTCAGATGTGTGGGTGACTCTGACACGGTTGTACAGGTTATTGTAAGTCAAGTTGATGGTTAAATTTAGCCCTTTTTTACTATAGTGTTTTTTATTTTATTTTTTAAAGCTAAATGCTCAAATTAATTTGTCTGCCTATTCTTGCCAGACGAACACAGCTCTTAAACCAGGGATGTTTCTATATTTGCATTTCCAAATGCAATGTGTATGTTGTCAAACTGATGAATGTGTTTTTTTATATGCTTATTTTCTGGATCAGCAGTGCATTGCTAAACAGTGTTTTGGTTGTCAAATTGATTTGAAATTTGTTGATTTGCTTGGGGATCTGCCTTGGTTACATTGTGCAAAGTTCTCTCGACCACCATACAGAAAAGGTTAAATCACACTCACTATTTGATGTCTGCTAAACTGACTTGCCAGAATTCTTGGAGACTCCCTACAGCTATACAGAGGCCGTTCAAGTTATGAGTGTCTGAGACAAGTGGATATTGCCTTACTTCTCCTCTTCCCCTGGGAAGGCTGGGTTTCTGCAGTGCCTCACACACTGTATCTGATAACATTTCCGCTTATATCAATATTGTATAACTTGAACGGTTGTCATGTCTCATTTTCCTCTGTTTCATCAGTAAAATAGGCCTGATGAATTGCATTTCCTTAACACATCTGATCCAGTTTGTTTGATCTCTCACACCTATGCACCAGACCGAGAGTGTGACTTTGTTGTGTTTGATTTGTCAACACAGGCATACTTATATGTCCATCTGTTAGCGCAGGGCTTTGTTAAAGAACAGCTTTGATTTCCTTCCTGAACCTGTTTTTTTACCCA